>NC_034177.2:37244562-37530321 GCF_002021735.2 Oncorhynchus kisutch
TGAAACACTGTTTCCCATATTTGTAAAATGAACCATAAACAATTAATGAACATGCCCCTGTGGAACGGTCATTAAAACACTAACAGCTTGTATGTAGACGGTAGGCAATTAAGGTCACAGTTATGAAATCTTAGGACACTAAAGAGGCCTTTCTACTGACTCTGAAAAACAACAAAATAAAGATGCCCAGGGTCCCTGCTCATCTGTGTGAACATGCCTTAGGCATGCTGCAAGGAGACATGAGGACGGCAGATGTGGCCAGGGCAATACATTGCAATGTCCGTACTGTGAGATGCCTAGGACAGGGAGACAGGATGGACAGCTGATCATCCTCACAGTGGCAGACCACATGTAACAACACCTGCACAGGATTGGTACTTCCGAACATCATACCTGGGGGACAGATACAGAATGGCAACAACAACTGCCCGAGTTACACCAGGAACGCACAATCCCTCAATCAGTGCTCAGTCTGTCCGCAATAGGCTGAGAGAGGCTGAACTGAGGCCTTGTAGGCCTGTTGTAAGGCTGGTCCTCACCAGACCTCACCGGCAACAACGTTGCCTATGGGCACAAACTCACCGTCACTGGACCAGACAGAACTGGCAAAAAGTGTTCTTCTCTGACGAGTTACAGTTTTACCTCACCACGGGTGATGGTCAGATTCACGTTTATCATCAAAGAATTGAGCGTTACACCGAGGCCTGTACTCTGGAGTGGAAACTATTTGGAGGTGGAAGGTCCGTCATGGTCTGGGATGGTGTGTCACGCTGTGCGTTACAGGGAAGACATCCTCTTCCCTCATGTGGTACCTTTCCTGCATGCTCATCCAGACATGACCCTCGATCCAGCATGACAATGCCACCAGCCATACTACTCGTTCTGTGCATTTTTTCTGCAAGACAGGAATGTCAGTGACCTGCCATGGCCAGCTAAGAACCCGGATCTCAATCTCATTGAGCACGTCTGGGACCTGTGGATCTGAGGGTGAGGGCTAGGGCCATTCCCCCCAGAAATGTCCGGGAACTTGCAGGTGCCTTGGTGGAAGAGTGGAGTAAAACCTCACAGCAAGAACTGACACATCTGTTGCAGTCCATGAGGAGGAGATGCACGACAGTACTTAATGCAGCTGGTGGCCACACCAGATACTGACTGTTACTTTTGATTTTGACTCTCCCTTTGTTCAGGGGCACATTATTCAACTTCTGTAGAAGTTGTAGAACTTGTTCAGTTTATGTCTCAGTTGTTGAATTTTGTTATGTTCATACAAATACTTACACATTGACAGGGAGAGGGTTATTCTTTTTGTTCTGAGTTTAGTTTGACTTTAACACTTTTTTGGTTACTACATGATTCCAAATGTGTTATTTCATAGTTTTGATTTCTTCACTATTATTATATAATGTAGAAAATAGTCAAATAAAGAAAAACCCTTGACTGAGTAGGTGTGTTTTGATTGGTACTTTTGACTGGTACTGTTTTTTTACATATCACAGATGCATGCACAGTCAGCAAAATTCTCAGGTCAGGCTGAGGCTCAGATTTAGAAGAAGAATCGACAGAGATGTAATAATTCATTTCTTCTTTTTTTTCATTCAGATCTTGTAGCAGCTCTATCACAGCATGTTCATTAATTTGTCCTGGTCTTCTGACCATTTGAAATCATGCACTCACTGTGTACTACAGCAGGCCAGAGTAGACTAATAAAACTTATTGGATTTGATGGACTGATATAGGGTACATACATTAGAATATACCAATATTAGAATATACCAATATATACCATTAGAATACACCAACACACTAGAATGGCACGCCCTGTTCTTCATGTACAATTGGTGATTACATAATGATGCATTATCTGCTTCCCCTCTCTCATCAACTCACCCATTCTCCCCCATCATATTTTACTTCATTTATTGAATCTATGATTTGTGTGAAATTTGTTTCGGTATAGTTTAGGTTCACTTTCGAGGCAATTATCGGGGTGATTATCAACTAGACACTGCACCTTGCCATGTCAGGAGAATGAGCGGGCCCTACAGTAAGAAAAGGAGGGACAATGGGGGAAAACCATTTAAGTTATGACATGCCCTCCTAAAACTGGTTATAACTCAAGCTCTGTTTGTTATATTAAGGTTCTGACAACGGAAGTGTATTACAGTGCCTTGCGAAAGTATTCGGCCCCCTTGAACTTTGCGACCTTTTGCCACATTTCAGGCTTCAAACATAAAGATATAAAACTGTATTTTTTTGTGAAGAATCAACAACAAGTGGGACACAATCATGAAGTGGAACGACATTTATTGGATATTTCAAACTTTTTTAACAAATCAAAAACTGAAAAATTGGGCATGCAAAATTATTCAGCCCCGTTAAGTTAATACTTTGTAGCGCCACTTTTGCTGCGATTACAGCTGTAAGTCGCTTGGGGTATGTCTCTATCAGTTTTGCACATCGAGAGACTGAAATGTTTTCCCATTCCTCCTTGCAAAACAGCTGAACAGCAGTTTTCAGTTCTTTCCACAGATTCTCGATTGGATTCAGGTCTGGACTTTGACTTGGCCATTCTAACACCTGGATATGTTTATTTTTGAACCATTCCATTGTAGATTTTGCTTTATGTTTTGGATCATTGTCTTGTTGGAAGACAAATCTCCGTCCCAGTCTCAGGTCTTTTGCAGACTCCATCAGGTTTTCTTCCAGAATGGTCCTGTATTTGGCTCCATCCATCTTCCCATCAATTTTAACCATCTTCCCTGTCCCTGCTGAAGAAAAGCAGGCCCAAACCATGATGCTGCCACCACCATGTTTGACAGTGGGGATGGTGTGTTCAGGGTGATGGGCTGTGTTGCTTTTACGCCAAACATAACGTTTTGCATTGTTGCCAAAAAGTTCAATTTTGGTTTCATCTGACCAGAGCACCTTCTTCCACATGTTTTGTGTGTCTCCCAGGTGGCTTGTGGCAAACTTTAAACAACACTTTTTCTGGATATCTTTAATAAATGGCTTTCTTCTTGCCACTCTTCCATAAAGGCCAGATTTGTGCAATATACGACTGATTGTTGTCCTATGGACAGAGTCTCCCACCTCAGCTGTAGATCTCTGCAGTTCATCCAGAGTGATCATGGGCCTCTTGGCTGCATCTCTGATCAGTCTTCTCCTTGTATGAGCTGAAAGTTTAGAGGGACGGCCAGGTCTTGGTAGATTTGCAGTGGTCTGATACTCCTTCCATTTCAATATTATCGCTTGCACAGTGCTCCTTGGGATGTTTAAAGCTTGGGAAATCTTTTTGTATCCAAATCCGGCTTTAAACTGCTTCACAACAGTATCTCGGACCTGCCTGGTGTGTTCCTTGTTCTTCATGATGCTCTCTGCGCTTTTAACGGACCTCTGAGACTATCACAGCAGGTGCATTTATACGGAGACTTGATTACACAAAGGTGGATTGTATTTATCATCATTAGTCATTTAGGTCAACATTGGATCATTCAGAGATCCTCACTGAACTTCTGGAGACAGTTTGCTGCACTGAAAGTAAAGGGTCTGAATAATTTTGCACGCCCAATTTTTCAGTTTTTGATTTTGTTAAAAAAGTTTGAAATATCCAATAAATGTCGTTCCACTTCATGATTGTATCCCACTTGTTGTTGATTCTTCACAAAAAAATACAGTTTTATATCTTTGTTTGAAGCCTGAAATGTGGCAAAAGGTCGCAAAGTTCAAGGGGGCCGAATACTTTCGCAAGGCACTGTATATATACTTGTTTATTCACGACTTATAAAATGGCAGAGTAGTAAAATCAATTCATAAGCAGTGTTAAATAGAGAAGCTGTCAATTGAATTATTATTTAACTTATTATTTTATCTTTGATAGTCAATGATCACTACAAATTTAGGAAATTCCTATCTGCTACAATTGGCTCACTTTCCAGGGAAGATCAAAGACAATAAATAAATCCCAGCCACTTTGTTGTATGCTTAAATAAGCCTATTCATGATTTGCCTTCAGCCACCATTGTCTGCAATATGTGTCCAATTCTGCTCAACAAAAGGCATATTTAGCAAATTATCACACACAAAGATGTTTTATCTATTTTAATTGGACTAATTGTTACCTCATTGCAATAATTCTCAATGCATTTATGAGGTGTTGGAGATGAGATGGCAGATAGACGGAAAGCCAGGTAGCATGGCTGCTACACTGTCCAGCTGGCTGAACTTCTATGTTGGCGGCTGCTGGCTCAGCATAGACACAGTGGGTTGTAAAGGCTCCAACCACCTCAAACTACCCTGACACTTATTAATGAGACATTTTGTCACTTTTTTGTCAGCTACAGTAAGAGGGAAAAAAAGTGTTGGAAAGCTTTATGCACAATCTGACTCCTTTAAAACCTTGAATGAGTACTTTTTAATCCTCTCAAATCAAATCAAATTGTTTTTGTCACATGCGTCGAATACAACAGGAGTAGACCTTACAGTAAAATGCTTACTTATAAGCCCTTAGCCAACAGTGATTTAAAAAAAATAGATAAGTAAAACATTTCATATAAAAGTAACAACTAATTAAACAGCAGCAAAATAACAAGCGAGGCTATATACAGGGGGTACCAGTACAGAGTCAATGTGCTGGGGCACTGGTTAGTTGAGGTAATTAAGGTAATATGTACATGTAGGTAGAGTTAAATTGACTATGCATTGGCCTTCCTCTGACACCGACTGATATAGAGGTCCTTGATGGCAGGAAACTTTGCCCCAGTGATGTACTGGGCCGTACGCACGACCCTCTGTTGTGCCTTGCGGTCAGAGGCCGAGCAGTTGCCATACCAGGCAGCAATGCAACAATGCTCTCGATGGTGCAGCTGAAGAATCTTTTGAGGATCTGAGGACCCATTCCAAATCTTTTCAGTCTCCTGAGGGGAATACGCTTTGTCGTGCCCTGAGGACCCATTCCAAATATTTTCAGTCTCCTGAGGGGGAATACATTTTGTCGTGCCCTCTTTTCGACTGCCTTAGTTTGTTTGGACCATGATAGTTTGTTGGTGATGTTGACACCAAGGAACTTGAAGCTCTCAACCTGTTCCACTACAGCCCCGATGATGAGAATGGGGACGTGCTCGGTCCTCCTTTTCCTGTAGTCCACAATCATCTCCTTTGTCTGCATCACGTTGAGGGAGAGGTTGTTGTCCTTGCACTCCCTGTAGGCTGTCTCATCATTGTCGGTGATCAGGCCTACCACTGTTGTGTCATCTGCAAACTTGATGATAGAGTCATGTCTTCGAGTCATGCCTGGCCATGCAGCCATGAGTGAACAGGGATTACAGGAGTGGATTGAGCACACACCCCTGAGGGGCCCCTGTGTTGAGGATCAGCGTGACGAATGTGTTTTTCCCTACCCTTACCACCTTGGGACGGCCCATCAGGAAGTCCAGGATCCAGTTGCAGATGGAGGAGTTTAGTACCAGGGTCCTTAGCTTAGTGATGAGCTTTGAGGCCACTATGGTGTTGAACGCTGAGCTGTAGTCAATGAATAGCATTCTCACATAGGTGTTCCTTTTGTCCAGTTGGGAAAGGACAGTGTTGAGTGCAATAGACAATGCATCATCTGTAGATCTGTTAGGGAAGTATGCAAATTGAGTGGGTCTAGGGCTTCTGGATTAATGGTGTTGATGTGAGCCATTACCAGCCTTTCAAAGCACTTCATGGCTACAGACGTGTCGGTAGTCATTTAGGCACGTTACCTTAGTGTTCTTGGGCACAGGGACTATGGTGGTCTGCTTGAAATATGTTGGTATTACAGACTCCGACAGGGACAGGTTGAAAATGTCAGTGAAGACTTTTGCCAGTTGGTCAGCCCATGCTTGGAGTACACGTTCTGGTAATCCGTCTGGCCCTGTGGCCTTGTGAATGTTGACCTGTTGAAAGGTCTTACTCAAATTGTCTACGGAGCGCGTGTTCACACAGTCTTCCGGGACAGCTGATGCTCTCATGCATGTTTCAGTGTTACTTGCCTCGAAGTGAGCATAGAAGTAATTTAGCTCGTCTGGTAGGTTCGTGTCACTCTCTCTATCTCTCTCACCCACACCCCCTCTTTCTCTATCTTTCCCCCTGCTCTGTGCTACTGACTCAGGCTAACTAGCTGCTTTGTGAGGGAAACTAGATTACTTACATACGTTCCATTAATCTGTTCAGAGTGGATTGCAACAATTCATTTCGGTCACACAGGAGGATGCCCTGTTTGAAGCCAGAGCAACAAATGTGCAGTGTGAACACTTACATTTGAATCCATTTAAAAGTACAATGATGCACTTTAGTTAGTCGTATGTCATAGTGATATTAGACAACACTTGTCGAAATGGGCACTAAACATGTGTCTCAATTTCCGTTGTGATGCAATTTGGCTCCTTGTTGCCCAGCATTTTGTCATCACACAGCCCCTTTTGTTAGTTATGAGCACTAATATAAGAGGCTAGTGGTTGTCCCTTCTCTGTTTGATCAGGCCAGGCTTGAACAGACACCTCCCATCTTGTACTTGTTCTGCTAGTCTAATCACAATGCTACTGCTTCTCTATTCATTACACTGGGACACTTGACAGACTAACGGCTGACAAATGACTTTTCTCTCCCTGCCAGCACTGTTCTGTATTCACCGTGGATGATACAGCTCCCCGACAGGGACCTCTGTCCCCCCTCCCTCCTCCTACATATTTCTCACATCCCTCAATTTCCCTTTATCAGCTCAAAATAAAAGTGGGGGCATATTGGTTTGATGGTAAATTGAAATTCATTGAAGCATTTACATGACATTTAGCAATGGTTGCTTAATGCAAGAATAATAAAACATATGTCAAACTGAAAGGCCCAGCTTTCTGCTTTTCGCTATCTCATCATTTGGCAAACACATTTCCAATAAGGGAGTGCCTTGCGAAAGTATTCACCCGCCTTGCCATGGAATTAAAATAGATTTTTGGGGGTTTGTATCATTTGATTTACACAACATGCCCACCGCTTTGAAGATGCAAAATATTTTTTCTTGTGAAATAGAAAACTTGAGCGTGCATAACAATTCACCCCCCCCCCCTCCAAAAAAAGTCAATACTTTGTAGAGCCTCCTTTTATAGCAATTACAGCTGCAAGTCTCTTGGGATATGTCTCTATAAGCTTGGCACATCTCGCCAAAACTGCTCCAGCTCCGTCAAGTTGGGTAGGTTCCTGCTGGTGTACAGCAATCTTTAAGTCATACCACAGATTCTCAATTGGATTGAGGTCTGGGCTTTGACTAGGTCATTCCAAGATATTTAAATGTTTCCCCTTAAACCACTCGAGTGTTGCTTTAGCATTATGCTTAGGGTCATTGTCAAGGTGAACCTCCGTCCCAGTCTCAAACCTCTGGAAGATGAAACAAGTTTCCCTCATGAATTTCCCTGATTTTAGCTCCATCCATCATACCTTCAATTCTGACCAGTATCACAGTCCCTGTCGATGAAAAACATCCCCACAGCATGATGCTGCCACCACCATGCTTCATTGTCAGGATGGTGTTCTCGGGAAGATGAGTGGTGTTGGGTTTGTGCCAGACATAGCATTTTCCTTGATGGACAAAAAAGCTAAATTTTAGTATCATCTGACCAGAGTACCTTCTTCCATATGTTTGGGGAGTCTCCCACATGCCTTTTGGAGAACACCAAACATGTTTGCTTATTTGTTTCTTTAATGTGACACTTAGAATGCACAAATGCGGACTTTATTTAACTAATAATGTGACTTCTGAAGGTAATTGGTTGCACCAGATCTTATTTAGGGGCTTCATAGCAAATACATATGCACGCATAACTTTTTAGTTTTAAATTCTTTAGAATTTTTTTAAACAAGTTATTTTTTAAATTTCACTTCACCAATTTGGACTATTTTGTGTATGTCCATTACATGAAATACAAATACAAATCTATTTAAATTGCAGGTTGTAATGCAACAAAATAGGAATAACTGCAAGATGGATGAATACTTTTGCAAGGCACTGTGTGTGTACGTGCATTCATGTACATGCATGTGCCTGCGTGTATGAAGGCCTATTTACTGTGTGTGAGCCCAGTGTTCATCTTTGCATTCTTGTACAGGTTGATCTATTCAAGGTACACCAGAACATGTATTTCTACAGTGGGTCTGTTTACTTTTATTCCAGACTGGTTCAAAAGGCTAGACAGCTTTAATAATGATGGCAGGTTGGCCTTTACCGGACGTTTCCGGATTTTCCCAGCCACACCAGCTATGAAATTATCACTGGCTGGATTACATCTGGGTTTAAAGACATCACAGCAAACCCCTGGTCAATGGTTCTTCAAACAGAAGGAGGAGTGGATTTGATCTAAGCAAGTTAGTGTTACTGTGGTTGAGGCTCAAGGTTGCTGATTAATCTATTTGTTGTGTTTTTTATGTATTCTACACTTAGGGCTCTGTTCAATCTGTATCGCTGAAGTGTTACAGATTGTGCAATGGAAATATAAAGGTAATTTCCCATTGAGCCGACATGTGGCATTTAACATAATTGCAGTCTCCGCCAACGTGAGAACATTGCCTTTAAATAGCCCTTAAAAAGTAGTCTGGCCACATGCAATGCCTTTCAATTTGCTGACCATAGCTCCTACTGCAATGTGTGTGAATGTGTGAGATGTGTGAAACTTACTCCTCAGCTTGAAGTGTCCCCACTTACGGCAGGAAATAGCTAGCTTTTTGCATCGTGTGACGAGTAAGACGCTTCAGGATGGCGGTAACGTGGGCTAGCAAAACAGAGGTCCTGGTTTCGACCCTCAGTGTGAAACATTATGAAATAATAGCACCTTTGGGCCAGTTCTTAGAATTGAACTTACTTAATATTCATAATGGATCTGCAGATTAGCCTATTTTATTTTCATTCCTTTGTCAGATGTCTTCCAGATGCTATAATTACACCCCGTAGACAGAGTATTATTCATGATTGGTCTTTCGTTACACTAAAGTCTTTATCTTTATTATATATTTATCATAATCTGCATCAATAGGCCTCACTCACACAAGGCTGTTTTAAACTGGTAATAGACTGCACAGAGTGGTGGTGGGATTGAATAATCCTATGAGGGAGTTGAAGGTAGATTTTCTAATTGCATGAGAGGATCAATAAATATTAAACAGTCTTAGGAGGTACAAACATTGAGGGATGGATCAAATAACATCATAGAACATGGGAGAGATGCGAGAAAGTTGACCTAGGTGGTTCGTTTTGTATTTAAAGTGATGGGGAATATATGTAGCTCTTAATTCTTTAGAGTCTAAAATGTTGGGGGGGGGGTGCTAAACTGATTTATGGAATTGTTTTAAAATGATCATGCTATGGATCATTTAGGTGTTTGATTTACAATTTTAGGACCCCTTTAGGTAAAAAAAAACACAACAAAAACCTCACAACCCTTTTTCTTAAGTGGATTTAACAAGTGGCATCAATAAGGGATCATATCTTTCACCTGGATTAAACTTTTCAGTCTATGTCACGGAAAGAGCAGGTGTTCTCTCTCTCTCTCTCTCTCTCTCTCTCTCTCTCTCTCTCTCTCTCTAGTAGTAACCAATAAAGTGTGAAACAAATCTAAATATACGTATTTGATATTCTTCTATTTTGATTTGTTTAACAGTTTTTTGTTTACTACATAATTCCATATCAGTTATTTCATAGTTTTGATGTCTTCCTTGTTATTCTACAATGTAGACAATAGTATAAAAAAAAGAAAAACCCTGGAATGTGTCCAAACTTTTGACTGGTACTGTATATATCTTGCTGCAACAGAGCTAACTTTTTTTTAATGCAAAGGACCAAACAAAGATAAGACCTTATATTCTCCACCAGTGTGATCACAGGCACTGTCAGAGAAGGACAAAGGGCTCTCCGCACAGTAGACCTAGGGATCAAACCGTTTTTTCTCCTCTTATCAGCCAGATCCAGGGTCCATAAGGTAGCTCTTTTCAAATATGAGATAACAATGTCATTGATCAACGATAAACAACATTTGATCTTGGAAAATAGAAGGATGGCACCACACACCATAACAATAGAGTCTTCAAGGTTAAATTATCCTTTTAAAGATCAGCTTTTAAAGGTGAATATTTGACCTGCTGTCTGATATGTCTGAATTATTATTTTTCTTTCAATTTGTAGGCTTCACAGTCATCTGTGAAATCGCTTGTGAGAGCAGATTGTTTTACATGATTGATTAGTGAATTGGTGCAAGATTATTGAAGATGCCTCTGGTGTTCATAGCTTTTGAATGAATTATTCACTAACTTCTGTGCATACGTTCAAAGAGACATATTGTAGTCATCAAACCTCAGCCATTCCTCAGTTGTATCTCTTATTTATTTATCATCTCATCTCTCTTTTTTCTCTCTAACTAGACCAACTGACATTGCAACTTTTTATTTATTTAACATCAGTATAAAGTCCACAGCAAACATTTAAAAACAAGCCTTTCTAATCTTGTCTGTATTTTTCCTGAGTGTATGCATGCTCGAATGTGTGTGTGCTTGAATGTGTGCATGCATTCCTGAGTGCGCATGTGTATGTTCTCTTGGCTGCAGCTGGATCACTGCTGTACGCACGTATCCACCGAGGCTCTCGGACAGACCCCTTCAGCATTAATTACTGTGGTCATTAATCAGAGCAGTACAGATAGCTGTGTAATCCCTCTGTAATGCATTTTTCTGGAGGGGGCATGCAATGTTAATTGGATCTGATCGGAAATTGGTATGATGGTCCCACACAGGACATCTTAAGGTACTGATAAGAAGATAGATCAATTGGTCCTTGGTAGTAGAACACCTTTTGTGCTGATACACACAACACAAGTAGCCAAGCTATATTGTTGAGATATATAGCTAAAGTACAGCAACACCCTGTCATTGTCATTGAAAGTTGGTCCTTTGTTGCTCATTTTTCTACTCAGCTTTGCATTTGGAATGCTACTGAGTTTTGTAAGAACTTCGCAATATTTGAAAGTATGAGGAAAAACTATTTTTCCATTACAGTTCCTTAATGTCCCACCCCACCCATCTTTAACCATTAATGGGTTTAGGACAGCATTCCTCCCAAACAAATCCAAATGTTTTATGGCTCCTCAGTTGTGTTTTGATGACTCCCCAAGACTTCAGTGGCTAGGACTGACTTTGCTCTCTGCTGGATGTATACACACACATCTGTTTTCTGGGATGGTTTTGAGGCTATAGTGCATTTACTATCTAAGTAACCGGGGAAAGCACAAGGACAATTGCTTTTGACATTTTCAACATAGACGTGCTTTGAATGCTCTCCGTCATCCTCTTGCTCTCTTTCTGTTACTCTCTACTTCCCTTATTTTCTCCCTTCATTCAATTATTTTAGTTTTAGAGGTTTGTCAGAGTATAGCAGAGTCTCCTGATTTGATCAGGGTATTCATTGCCCACTGCAGAGAGATAAAGGCAGAGGTAGGCTAAATAACATAGTTATGTTAAGGGAAACTCTGTTTTGCTATTTTTTCTTTACTCCCCTGTTGATACAGTCCCAAAATGTTTTGCATGTTAGCACTGTGGATGAGGCTCAAGGTTGCTGACCTTAAAACAAATTATGACACATAGAGTATACAGTAGGCCAGAAATGCTTATGTTAAGTTAAATCATGCATGTCAGTGAAATAAAATGAACACCACAATAATATGCATGATATTTAAGCAAAGTGTTATAAGTATGTGTGTTAAGTAATGAATGCATTTTAACTGTTACTTGTGCGTAAGCTATATTATCAATTAGCATATCGTACTAAGTATTAATGAACCTTGAAAATATAATTGAAAATGAATTAAAAACAATCTGATTATAACATGCTTAAACTTCGGACTCCGACAGAGATGGCCGCTTCGCGTTCCTAGGAAACTATGCAGTATTTTGTTTTTTTACGTGTTATTTCTTACATTGGTAATCCAGATAATCTTATGTTTTATTACATACAGTCGGGAGGAACTATTGGATATAAGAGCAACGTCAACTCACCATCATTACTACCAGGAATATGACTTTCCCGAAGTGGATCCTGTGTTTTGCCAACCACCCAGGACAATGAATCGGATCCCAGCCGGCGAACCAAAACAACAACGCCGTAAAAGAGGCAGACGAAGCGGTCTTCTGGTCAGGCTCTGGAGACGGGCACATTGCGCACTGCTCCCGAGCATACTACTCACCAATGTCCAGTCTATTGACAAGAAGGTAGATTAAATCCGAGCCAGGGTAGCATTCCAGAGAGACTATAACGTTCTTTGCTTCACGGAAACATGGCTCACTCGAGACACGCTATCGGAGTCGGTACAGCCAGCTGGTTTCTTCACGCATCGCGCCGACAGAAACAAGCATCTTTCTGGTAAGAAGAAGGGCAGAGGTATGCCTTATGATTAATGAGACATTCCCAAACCAGAAACCGTTGATTGATGGCAGCATTCTTGCGAAACTGAAAGCTCGAGCCACTGCTTTTAATCAGGGCAAGGTGACCGGAAACATGACCGAATACAAACAGTATAGCTATTCCCTCCGCAAGGCAAAGCGTCAGTCTAGAGACAAAGTAGAGTCGCAATTCAATGGCTCAGACACAAGAGGTATGTGGCAGGGTCTACAGTCAATCACGGATTACAAAAAGAAAACCAGCCCCGTTGTGGACCAGGATGTCTTGCTTCCAGACAGACTAAACAACTTCTTTGCCTGCTTTGACCCTGGGTCTCGACCCCGCCCTGTGCAACTGGGTACTGGACTTCCTGACGGGCCGCCCCCAGGTGGTGAGGGTAGGTAACAACATCTCCACTCCGCTGATCCTCAACACTGGGGCCCCACAAGGTTGCATTCTGAGCCCTCTCCTGTACTCCCTGTTCACCCACGATTGCGTGGCCATGCACACCTCCAACTCAATCATCAAGTTTGCAGATGACACTACAGTGGTAGGCTTGATTACCAACAATGATGAGACGGCCTACAGGGAGGAGATGAGGGCGATCTGAGTGTGGTGTCAGGAAAATAACCTCACACTCAACATCAACAAAACAAAGGAGATGATCATGGACTTCAGGAAACAGCAGAGGGAGCACCCACCCTATCCACATCAACGGGACAGTAGTGGAGAGGGTAGTAAGTTTTAAGTTCCTCAGCGTACACATCACGGACAAACTGTACTGGTGCACCCACACAGACAGCACCTCTTCAACCTTCAGGAGGCTGAAGAAATTCGGATTGTCACCAAAAGCACTCACAAACTTTTACAGATGCACAATCGAGAGCCTCCTGTCGGGCTGTATCACCACCTGGTATGGCAACTGCCCCGCCCACAACTGTAAGCCTCTCCAGAGGGTAGAGAGGTCTGCACAACGCATCACCAGGGGCAAACTACCTGCCCTCCAGGACACCTACACCACCCGATGTCACAGGAAGGCCATAAAAATCATCAAGGACAATGACCACCCGAGCCACTGCCTGCCACTGCCTATCATCCAGAAGGCGAGGTCAGTACAGGTGGGGACCGAGAGACTGAAAAACAGCTGAGTGGCTACTGCCAACATACTGACTCAACTCCATCCACTTTAACAATGTAAAAATTGTTTACAGAAATGTATCACTAGCCACTTTAAAACCTTTTGTGACTAGGGGGCAGTATTTTCATTTTTGGAAAAATAACGTTCCCGTAGTAAACAGGATATTTTGTCAGGACAAGATGCTAGGATATGCATATAATTGACAGCTTAGGATAGAAAACACTCTAAAGTTTCCAAAACTGTACAAATATTGTCTGTGAGTATAACAGAACTGATATTGCAGGCGAAAGCCTGAGAAAAATCCAATCCGGAAGTACCTCATGTTTTGAAAGCGCTGCGTTCCAATGCGTCCCTATTGAGCAGTGAATGGGCTATCAACCAGATTACTTTTTCTCCGTATTCCCCAAGGTGTCTACAGCATTGTGACGTAGTTTTAAGCAATTATGTTGAAGAATACCCGTAAGTGGCTACATTGTGCAAGTGGTCACCTGATGCTCTCAGAGTGATTCTCACGTAAAATACAGAAGTAGCCATTATTCCAATCGGTCCTACTGAAAAACCAATTGTCCCGGTGGATATATTATAAACAACGTATGCCATGTTTCTGTCGATATTATGGAGCTAATTTTGAATATTTTTCAGCGTTTTCGTGACTGACATTTCCGGGCGATTTCTCAGCCAAATGTGAAGTACAAATGGAGCTATTTCGCCTACAGAAATAATATTTTGGGAAAAAAGAAACATTGGCTATCTAACTGGGAGTCTCGTGAGTGAAAACATCCGAAGCTCATCAAAGGTAAATTATTTAATTTGATTGCTTTTCTGATTTCCTTGACCAAGTTACCTGCTGCTAGCTGGACAAAATGCTATGCTAGGCTATCGATAAACTTACACAAATACTTGTCTAGCTTTGGCTGTAAAGCATATTTTGAAAATCTGAAATTACAGATTGGGAGGAATATTACACTTGTCATTTTCTTGAATAGGAACATTTTCGAGGAATATTTATGTCCGTTGCGTTATGCTAATTAGTGTCAGTCGATGATTACGCTCCCTCATGCGGGATGGGGAGTCACTAGAGGTTAATTAAACAATGCCACTTCATATAATGTTTACATACCCTACATTACTCATCTCATATGTATATACTGTACTCTATACCATCTACTGCATCTTGCTATCTTGATGTAATACATGTATCACTAGCCACTTTAAACAATGGCACTTTTATATGTTTACATACCCTACATTACTCATCTCATATGTATATACTGTACTCGATACCATCTTCTGCATCTTGCCTATGCTGTTCTGTACCATCACTCATTCATATATTTTTATGTACATATTATTCCTTTAGACTTGTGTATAATGTAGTTGGTGTGAAATTGTTACGTTAGATTACTCGTTGGTTATTACTGCATTGTCGGAACTAGAAGCACAAGCATTTCGTTACCCTCGCATTAACATCTGCTAACCATGTGTATGTGACAAATAAAATGTGATTTGATTTGATTTGATGCTTCAATGAGTGGAGTGTAAAGCTTGTCTCTGCCTTGCACAATAATCAGTATATTGATGCTGCTAGGAATGAGAACATTATGTTATATTACTAGTAATATTACTCTAAATCCAGTTTATCAGAACACATCAAGCAGGCTCAGCATATAACAGGTAAAAACATCAGTGAGCTGCAGGTAGAACATTCTTGTTTTTTCTTTGCTGTGATTCTTTGCCATTTTTGTGTCATTTCTGTTCATGTCTGTTTCCCTAGCCTGATGGGGTATAATTGAAATTAATGGAATCTTATAAGAGTTAAGCTCCTGTTGTTGACAGGCTTCTGCTGCACGATAAATAGCTCCTCTGTATCTCATCAGCTTCCACATAACAACCCAGCCAATTATGATCATCTATAAATGCTCAGATGCCTCCAGTGGATCAAGACTTAGCCGAGAAACACAGATATAGAACTAAACACCTATTATTGTGCTATATTGTATGATGATATACCTAATGTGAGAATTTTATTTTGACACTCTCTCTGCTGTAATGATTTAGAGACAGCTAATTGACTCTTGGAAAGAAGAGCAAGGGTTATTGGGAGAATGTTTGGTTTTAGATAGAAGTGATTGAAGCCTCTATTTTCAGTTCTGTTTTACACATTTTCCACTGACGTTTTGCAGAGACCTGATAATTGAACATTGTATTTTTTTCAAAACAAGTACAGTGAAATAATCTAAACTGAATGTCTATAAGTTTGAAGGTTGGTTGGTACATGCCTGGCAAGAGGCTGATGAAAGGAGCCAGCAAATGTTATAACCAAGCTCAGGGATGGAATGGGATTGCAGGCCTACTTAGTACTAGAATAAAGCACATAAATATGAAAAGACTGATATGGTAGTTCCTCTGTTATTTTGATGCTCAAATGAATGATGGTCTGAGGAACAGATCCCAGTGAGTTTCTCAAAGAAGGCTATCAGAGAATCTTATGCTCTCAATAATCTCCCTAAAACCATGTCCCTACATTCACCTGCTCACAATATTCTCCTGTTATCAGCTCTGCTAATGCTGGTTTCAAGCAGGCAACACTTACAGATGAGGCCGATTTGTGTCTCCAGTATTACATCCTGGGCTTTGCAAAGTGAAGCTCTGGATCTGCAAACCATGGAACACAATTTACGAACAAGGGAGTGTAAAGTGAAAGACAGAATTGACAACAACATCTGTTTCCTCAACCTGGTGCTTTGATTTTGTGTTCTTTTATATATATTATTCATGTCATTTTAAATAAATAAAAATTATACAGTCCAGCTAGACAGCGACTTTGCTTTGCAGTCATTGAAATGTGTCCTCCTCTTTCCCCAAATGTTCTTGTTGTTAATTCGCTCTTCAAAGGGGGATAGAATTTGAAGAGGTTCATTAACGTTGAACAACAAAGCTATCTGGAGCCACAGACCATCTGAGACAAATGTATTTCATATGTGTTCTCTTCTACCTCACCGAGGGAGATCTGACGATGGTGTGTTGAAAGCTAAGGCCTTACATAAACCTCTATGGAAAAGCATAGAGAAGATTAATTTTCTCTCAAACAAAATGTTGAGTGTAAATGTCATGAAATCTTTGATATAGAAAGATCTGGGTAACACTTTATTTGGAAAGTCCCTCTGTAGATGCTCTACGGACTATCTACAGACTATCAGTAACATTTCAACTAACTATCTACTAACATATACATCTGGTGTTTCTCTTATCTCTTCTCTGTGATTTATTTCCCAGGCTCAACTCTCAACAATAGTTAATCCAATCTCTGTGGAGAACTGATAAAGATATGATCAAATAAAATGTTGACATGAAACACCAACAATACAGCTCAGGTGCCAACATGAATCATTGATAAAGACATTCCTCATTAAAAAAAACACAGGCCAAATTTTCAGTTTCACATGTTGAGCTTAAATTTCACATGTGAAACCATATTTTCACATGTATTAGATTTAGTTCACATGTTAACACCACCTTTTCACATTTGTGACTCATTTTAAGAAACTAAGCGTATGTCACACATCACGAATTCACAGGAGAGTATTTGAAAGTAAACTTTTGTTTTTTTTATCAAAATGACTTTTTGGGCAGAAATGCCTTCTGGAACATGTGAACTTTCATGTGCCTTAATAACAACTTGTATGCCATCTGTAAATACGATTAACATTGTTAAATTGTAAGCCTAGTTGGTTTAGCCACTGAAAAAGACAGGAACCTTCCCGCTAGCCATGATTGGCAGAGATAATGGGTGGACCTGCCGAGAGATGAGTTTGGATTTGTCAGTATGTGTAGGTAATCCTTTCTAATGCAGCTTTTTTAAAGATATCACATAGTTGAACTGCAAAAGTGTTGCTCTCCACTTTCTGGAGGACCAAGTTTTGAAATCAGTGGAATGCCTGGAGGAATTACAGTATGATAGCTAAGGAGATGGAGAAAATTCTGGCGTTTGATTGCAAATATGCAGAGGGAGTAGACAAGAGAACTCACAGAAGACTGTTGTATAAAACACCTGTCTCCATATTTAATCTTCAAACTAAGGTCAACCATGGCATCCGTGACAGAGAAGGAGAAACGTCCATCCATGTATACGGGTAAAAGTCTAGCCAGCTACATTTTCAGATATGACATTTTTCAATTTTTCTCAGAATGTTGTTTTCATTTCAAGTTAAAGCGTACTGTTAGTTAGCTAGCTAAAGTTAGCTGGTTGGCTTGCTAGCTAATGTTACGTGTATGATCTGTGTAGTAATATTATTCATATCTCAGAGACATTTGTATTGCTAGCTGTAGCCTAATATTAGCTAGCTAGCTAACATTGAACCTGTTTGGTTAGTTACCTGCAGATTCATGCAGGGTAGTAACGTTATGAGTTGGGATTATGGATCATTGTTTATCTAGCTAGGTACACGTCTAATCAAAAGACTCCACAATGAAAGTAACCATTTCAATAGAATGTTCATGATGTCCCTGTGACAACTGCCGATAGACGCAGTTGGTAAATTCGCTCTGGCTACGAACGCTCAACACCCATTGACTATGGCTGGTGTCAGTAAACCTTGGCAAAAAAGCATGATTAAATTGTTGCCAGCAGCACAGTTACAGTCACCAACACTCTGGATAACATAAAAACAGCCTAACCAGCACTGCTAGGGCGAGTAAAATGGTCAGAGTGAGATGTTCTCTCATTTGTGTCTGGAAGTAGCAAGCAAGTTAGCCAACGTTTGACAGTTAGCGTGGGTGCTTGACTGCTGTTGTCAGGATCATCCCTACTACTTGGCGGCCAGAGTGGCCAGTGTGCACTCTGAATTTATGAACGGTCAATCTGACAACGCCCTGAGTTTATGGACGCCCAGAGTGCACTCTGGAATTCCAGATTGAATTTACGAACACACCCGTAGTATAGACCAGCCTTTAGTCTTGAAATCTTTGGTTGTTTAGGACAAGAAATCACATGCAAATATTAAAGAGATGGGTAGGGCTAAGGCTTAAGAGGGTGTGAATGATGCTGAATGGGTGTAAACAAAGGAGAGGTCTCCAGTAGGTTTACCAAAATATTCAAGGACCATTTTCTCAAAAGTGAGGTTACAAGTTCATCAACATTCAAAGCAGAATAATGTTCCCTTTGTTCTTCAACTATAGTGTATGATAAACCATTTTTTAGCTCTGAGTCTCTACTTTTACCCAATGTAAAAAACAGAATTTCAAATGTTGCTACATAAAACCGAATTGAGCTGGTCAGTCATATTTGAGAAGAAAAATAAATTCACCCCACGTTAGTTATTGTTTCACATGTGAAAATCTAATTTGCAGTTTCACATGTAAGAAAACTCAACATATTAAAATCCCACTTTCACATGTGTAATTGCAAGTTCACATCTTGTGGTGAAACAGTGTTATTCCCTCACATGTGAAAAAGTGGTGTTAAAACTTCTTAGGGCTGAGATCCCGTTAACGGGGTCGATATGACAACAGCCATTGAAAGTGCAGGGCGCCAAATTCAAAACAACAGAATTAAAATTCCTCATAATTAAAATTAAAAGTATTCTTATACCATTTTAAAGGTAATCTTGTTGTTAATCCAGCCACAGTGTTCGAATTTAATTAGGCTTTACAGCGAAAGCACCACAAACGATTATGTTAGGTCAGAGCCATATCACAGAAATACCCAGCCATTTTTCCAGCCAGAGGGGAGTCACAAAAGTCAGAAATAGAGATAGAATTAATCACTAACCTTTGATCATCTTCATCAGATGACACTCATAGGACTTCATATTACACAATACATGTATGTTTTGTTCGATAAAGTTCATGTTTATATATTAAAAATCTTAGTATACAGTGGCGCGTTATGTTCAGTAGTTCCAAAAACATCCAGTGATTTTGCAGAGAGCCACATCAATTTACAAAAATACTCATTATAAATGTTGATGAAAATAAAAGTGTTATACATAGAAATATAGATACATTTCTCCTTAATGCAACCGCTGTCTCAGATTTTTTTTTAAGCTTTACGGAAAAAGCAAACCATGCAATAATCTGAGTACGGCGCTCAGACAACCAACAAGCCAAAAAGATATCCGCCATATTGTGCAGTCAACAGAAGTCAGAAATAACATTATATATATTCACTTACCTTTGATGATCTTCATCAGAATGCACTCCCAGGAATCCCAGTTCCACAATAAATGTTTGATTTGTTCGATAATGTCCATCATTTATGTCCAAATAGCTACTTTTGTTAGCACGTTTGGTAAACAAATCAAAACTCACGAAGCACGTTCACTAGTTGCAGACGAAATGTCAAAAAGTTCCGTTACAGTCCGTAGAAACATGTCAAAAGATGTATAGAAACAACCTTTAGGATGTTTTTAACATTAAACTTAAATAATATTCCAACCGGAGAATTCCTTTGTCTTCAGAAAAGAAAATGGAACGGGAGCTACCTCTCATGTGAATGTGTGTGACCAGCTTGTGACTGCTGGCAAACCTCTGACTCATTCCCCTCTCATTCAGCCCCCCTTTACAGTAGAAGCCTCAAACAAGTTTCTAAAGATGGTTGACATCTAGAGGAAGCCTTAGGAAGTGCAATATCCCACTGTATTTTCAATAGGGGCTGAGTTGAAAATCGACCAACCTCAGATTTCCCACTTCCTGGTTGGATTTTTCTCAGGTTTTTGTCTGCTATATGAGTTCAGTTATACTCACAGACATCATTCAAACAGTTTTAGAAACTTCAGAGTGTTTTCTATCCAATAGTAATAATATGCATATATTAGGATCTGGGACTGAGTAGGAGGCAGTTCACTCTGGGCACGCTATTTCATCAAAAAGTGAAAATGCTGCCATCTATCCCAAACAGGCTAAGTTACTTTTTTATTGAATGACTACAGAATTTACAATTTCATATGTGGAAACATTACTACTGCAACATGTTATACTTATTATGGCTGGGGGCAGTATTGAGTAGCTTGGAGTAGCCCTAGAAAGGTTAGCCTACCTGAGTATAAACTGCCTTCAAAAAAGTAGTCAGACCCCTTAACTTTTTCCAAATGTTTTCCTCTTCAATCTACAATGACAAAGCAAAAAACAGGTTTTTAGACATTTCTGCTAATTTATTAAAAATAATAATTAGAAATATCAAATTTACATAAGCTTTCAGACCCTTTACTCAGTACTTTGTTGAAGCACTATTGGCAGCACTGACAGCCTCGAATCTTCTTGGGTATGATGCTACATGCTTGGCACACCTGTATTTGGGGAGTTTCTCCCATTCTTCACTGCATATCTTCTCAATCTCTGCCAGATTGGATGGTAAGTGTTGCTGCACAGCTATTTTCAGGTCTCTTTTTCACGCCTGCTCCCACCCCTACTCCCTGGTGCTCGAGGGAGCCAGGCTGCCCATCATTACTCACAAGAGTCACCATCATTACACGCATTAGCGCAATATTGGACTCTCCTGGACTCCTTCACTTTGTTGATTGCCCCCTGTTGATTTGTTGATTGCCCCCTTTGTTCCCTGTGTCAGCATTGATGTCATTATTTTCCCCTGTCCAGATGCTGTCCTTCTTTGTTTTTTGTCTGTTATCCATTAAATGTCCACTCCCTATACTTGCTTCACGTCTCCCAGTGTCGGTCCTTACACTCTTCAGAGATGTTCGATCGGGTTCAAGTCCGAGCTGTGGCTGGGACACTCAAGGACATTCAGAGACTTGTCCCGAAGCCACCCCTGTGTTGTCTTGGCTGTGTGCTTACAGTTGTTGTCCTGTTGGAAGGTGAACATTTGCCTCAGTCTGAGGTAATGTGCCTTTTACTGAAAAGTTTCTCCCACCTGTCTTTCAAAGATAATTTGTAAAAATCCAAATAACTTCACAGATCTTAATTGTAAAGGATGTAAACACTGTTTCCCATGCTTGTTCAATGAACCATAAACAATTAATGAACATGCACCTGTGGAAAGGTCTTTAAGACACCAGTAGCTTTCAGATGGTAGGCAATTAAGGTCACAGTTATGAAGACTTAGGACTCTAAAGAGGCCTTTCTACTGACTCTGAAAAAGATGCCCAGGGTCCCTGCTAATCTGTGTGAACGTGCCTTAGGCATGCTCCTTGGAGGCATGAGGACTGCAGGTGTGGCCAGGGCAATAAATTGCAATGTCTGTACTGTGAGATGCCTAAGACAGCACTACAGGGAGACAGGAAGGACAGCTGATCATCCTCGCAGTGGCAGACCACGTGTAACAACACTTGCACAGGATCGGTACATCCGAACATCACACCTGCGGGACAGATACAGGATGGCAACAACAACTGCCCGAGTTACACCAGGAACGCACAATCCCTCCATCAGTGCTCAGACTGTCCACAATAGGCTGAGAGAGGCTTGACTGAGGGCTTGTAGGCATGTTGTAAGGCAGGTCCTCACCAGACATCACCGGCACAAACCCACCGTCGCTGGACCAGACAGGACTGGCAAAAATTGATCTTCACTGACGAGTCATGGTTTTGTCTCACCAGGGGTGATGGTCAAATTCACGTTTATCGTCGAAGGAATGAACGTTACACCAAGGCCTGTACTCTGGAGCGGGATCGATTTGGAGGTGAAGGGTCCGTCATGGTCTGGGACGGTGTGTAACAGCATCATCGGACTGAGCTTGTTGTCATTGCAGGCAATCTCAATGCTATGCGTTACAGGGAAGATGTCCTCCTCCCTCAGGTGGTAACCTTCCTGTAGGCTCATCCTGACCAAACCCTCCAAAATGACAGTGCCACCAGCCATACTGCTTGTTCTGTGCGTGATTTCCTGCAAGTCAGGAATGTCAATGTTCTGTCATGGCCAGCGAAGAGCCCGAATCTCAATCCCATTGAGCATGTCTGGGACCTGTCTCAGTTGTTGAATCTTGTTATGTTCATACAAATATTTACACATGTTAAGTTTGCTGAAAATAAACGCAGTTGACAGAGAGAGGACGGTTGTCACTGTATCAATTCCAGTCTGTTAAAAATAATTTGCCGTCTATTCGGAGTATCGTTGACCAGTGATCACAGGTTGGCCAGTGATCATTGGGAGAAGCCTAGTTAAAAGATCAGAGAATGGGCTCTCGAGTGGAGCAGTGGTCTAAGGCACTGCATCGCAGTGCTATCTGTGCCACTAGAGATGCTGGTTTGAGTCCAGGCTCTGTCGCAGCTGGCCATGACTGGGAGACCCATGGGGCGGCACACAATTGGCCCAACGTCGACCGGGTTAGGGGAGGGTTTTGCCAGCCGGGATGTCCTTGTCCAATCGTGCTCTAGTGACTCCTGTGGTGGGCTGGGCGCATGCACACTGCACGGTGGCCAGGTTCGGTGTTTCCTCTGACAAATTGGTGAGGCTGGCTGCAGGGTTAAGCTGGCATTTTGTCAAGAAGCAGTGTGGCTTGGCTGGATAATGTTTCGGAGGATGCATGGCTCTTGAACTTTACCTCTCCCGAGTCTGTACAGGAGATGCAACAATGGGACAAGCTAACTACCAATTGGATACCATGAAAAGTGGTAAAAAATATTTTTTTTATAACAAAGAATATAGTGCGCTTTGTCTCCTTTTTTGTTAAAATTGCGCTGTCATTGGTAATAAAAAATTTATCACAATGTCTGAAAACATTGAAAATACATAATCTATTAAGATAAAACCAACAATACGATGTCAAAATTTGTTGACTTTGTGGTTAAAGAAAGTGTGTTTATCAATTTACCTGATTTAGGTAACCGTCACTTTGGACAAAATCAAGACGTCAATAATCTTGTAATGATTGTTGTCTAAAAAAATCTTAAATTGCAGCAAAATTTTTGCTAACTAGGAATTTGCAGTTAGTTATGATTAATCACAGCAAATCCTGCGATTAACTCGTTGCATTTTATAAAATAGTTTTACACCCCTGTGGAAATGCACATGTAAAAGTCTAACTGATGTGATGAGGTAACCCTACGACTTCAAAGTTGGTGTTGGAGAAATTTGTGTTAGACTCTTGGTCTAATGGTCAAGACGTTGACATCATGACGGCACCGACAGAGAGGATCGCCTCGCTTCTAGTCCTAAGGAAACTATGCAGTATTTTGTTTTTATGTATTATTTATTACATTTTTTGCTCAGACAATCGTAAGCGTTATTACATACAGCCTGAAAGAACTATTGGATATCAGAGCGATGTCAATTTACCAACATTACGACCAGGAATTTGACTTTCCTGAAAAGGGTCCTTTGTTCACACCACCAACCAAGGCATTTGATCTGATTCCAGAGGCGGACCCAAAACAACGTTGCCACAGAAGAGGTAGACGGAGCGGCCTCCTGGTCAGACTTCGAAGGCTGCACACCACCCACCTTTTCCAAGTATATCGGCAATGTCCAGTCTCTAGATAATAGGAACTCATGTCCTTTTGTTCACCTGACCTGGAATTCCTCACAATCAAATGCCAACCATATTGTCTCCAAAGAGAATTCTCGACAGTTATTGTCACAGATGTGTATATCCCCCCTCATGCCGATACCATGATGGCCTTCAAGGAACTTCACTGGACTCTATGCAAACTGGAAACCATAAATCCTGAGGCTGCATTTATTGTTGCTGGGGATTTTAACAAAGCAAATTTGAGAACAAGGCTACCTAAATTCAATCAGCATATTGATTGTAGAACTTGTGCGGGCAATACACTAGATCACTGATTCTCTAACTTCCACAATGAATACAAGACCCTCCCTTCGGCTAATCTGAAGACTCCATTTTGCTCCTCCCATCCTATAGGCAGAAACTGAAAAAGGATGTACCTTTGATGAGAATTATGCAATGCTGGTCTGACCATTCGGAATCCACGCTTCAAGATTGTTTTTATTATGTGGACCGGGAAATGTTCAGAGTCTCCTCAGAGAATAATATACATTTATAAGCTGATTCGGTGAGCAGGGTTTATAAGGAAGTGCATCGGAGATGTTGTACCCACTGTAACAATTAAAACCTACCCTAAACAGAAACCGTGGATAGATGGCGGTATTCACGCAAAACTGAAAGAGTGAAACACCGCATTTGACTGGGAATAGGCAAGGCAATCAAACAAGCGAAATGTCGGTATAGGGACAAAGTGAAGTCGCAATTCAACGGCTCAAACAAGATGTATGGGGCAGGGTCTACAGGCAATCACGGACTACAAAAAGAAAACCAGCCACATCATGGACACTGAGGTCTTGCTTCCAGACAAACTAAACACCTTCTTTGCCCACTTTGAGGATAATACAGTGCCATCAACGCGGTCCTCTACCAAGGACTGTGGGCCCTCCCTCTCCTTCTCCGTGGCCGACGTGAGTAAGTCATTTAACTGTGTTAACCCTCGCAGGGCTGCTAGCCCAGACAGCATCCCTAGCCGCATCCTCAGAGCATGTGCAAACCAGCTGGCTGGTGTGTTTACGGACATATTCAATTTCTCCCTACCAGTCTTCTGCCCCCACATGCTTCAGATGTCCACCATTTGTCCAGTACCAAAGAAGGAAAAGGCAACTAAAATAAATTACTATTGCCCCGTAGCACTCACTTATGTCATCATGAAGTGCTTTGACAGACTAGTCAAGGATCACATAACCTCTGTCTTACCTGTCAACCTAGACCCACTGCAATTTGCATACCACCCCAATAGGTCAACAGACGATGCAAACGCAATCACACTACACACTGCCCTATCCTTCTGGACAAAAGGAATACCTATGTAAGAATGCTGTTCATTGACTACAGTTCAGCATTCAACACCATAGTACCCTCCAAGCTTGTTATTAAGCTTGAGGCCCTGGGTCTCAACCTCGCCATGGGCGATTGGATCCTGGACTTCCTGACGGGCTGCCCCCAGGTGGTGAAGGTGGAAAACAACATCTCCTCAACACTGGGGCCTCACAAGGGTGCGTGCTCAGCCTCTCCTGTACTCCCTGTACATCCATGACTGCGTGGCCATGCACGCCTCCAACATGATCATCAATTTTGCAGACGACACAACTGTAGTGGGCTTGATTACCAATAACGACTAGACAACCAACAGGGAGG
This sequence comes from Oncorhynchus kisutch, assembly GCF_002021735.2. Classification (NCBI taxonomy): domain Eukaryota; kingdom Metazoa; phylum Chordata; class Actinopteri; order Salmoniformes; family Salmonidae; genus Oncorhynchus; species Oncorhynchus kisutch. Next base: position 37,270,225 of record NC_034177.2, read on the forward strand.
AGGTGAGGGCACTCGGATTGTAGTGTCATGAAAACAACCTCTCACTCAGCAGCAACAAAACAAAGGAGATGATTGTGGACTTGATGAAACAGCAGAGCCAGTGCCCCCTTATCCACATCGACGGGACAGCAGTGGAGAAGGTGGAAAGTTTCAATTTCCTCGGCATACACATCACGGACAAACTGAAATGGTCCACCCACACAGACAGTGTGTTGAAAAAGGCACAACAGCGCCTCTTCAAACTCAGGAGGCTGGAGATATTTGGCTTGTCACCTAAAACCCTCCCACATTTTTACAGATGCACAATTGAGAGCATCCTGTCGGGCTGTACCACCGTCTGGTAAGGCAACTGCAACCCCCACAACTGCAAGGCGCTAACATCCAGAAGGTGAGGTCATTACAGCTGCATCAAAGCTGGGACCAAGACTAAAACCCAGCTTCTATTTCATGGCCATCAGACTGTTAAACTGCCATCACTAACACAGAGAGGCTGCTGCCTACATACAGACTTGAAATCATTGACCACTTTTATAAATGGATCACTAGTCACTTTAATAATGTCAATTTAATAATGTTTACATGTCTTGCATTAGTCATCTCATGAGTACAGTATATTCTGTATTTCATACAATCTATTGCATCTTGTCTATGCCGCTTGGTCATCGGTCATCTGTATTTATATGTTCTCAGTCCATCCCTTTCCTTACATTTGTGTGTATTACGTAGTTGTTGTGGAATTGTTAGATTGCTGTTAGATATTACTGCACTGTTGGTACTAGATGCACAAGCATTTCGCTACACTCACAATAACATGTGCTAACCAGATATTCAATTAAAAATCATATTTTTACAGCTACAATAGTCATTTACAACATTAACAATGTCTGCAATGTATTTCTGATAAATTTTATGTTATTTTAATGGACCATTTTTTTTATTTTTTTAAATGACATTTATAAGTGACCACAAACTTTGGAATGGTAGTGTACATGTGAAAATAATGTGTCTGACTCACATCCATCGTGTTTTGTTCACATGTGAAAAATATTTGTGAAATGTCAAAGTGTCTGAAAAACACGTGTCTGACTAGTGCCATTTTTCACTTGATTTGGTTATACCTGTGTTCACGTGTAAAAACCATGTTTTTTTTTGTAAGGGATGCCTTCAAAACCATAATTAATTTCATCAATGCATTCTTGGCTAGTAAAACTATATACTGTACAATATGCGTTCCTAGTTGACAACCAGAGTCAATTTCTCTGCTGCAACTAAATCTGCTAGAATGCAAATTTGCTTGTTTGAAAAGGGTTGAGATCACAGTGAAGAGGATGGCAGATGTACACTCTCTGGGTTTCTTTTTTGTGACAGGTGCATGTTGAGGAGAGGGGAGAGGAGGGATGAGAACCAGCGAGAGGAATTGGGTTTGTATTATGTTACGGGAGGGAGCGTGCTTATCTGTAACCCCTGCTGTACACCACATGGCCTGCTCATAGGCTTGTGTAATGTCTCATTTGGATAGATACATCTCTCTCTACCCCATCTCAAATTTAAGTGAACCCTACTGTACAGAATCAAATCAAAACAAATTGTATATGTCACATGCGCCAAATACAACAGGTGTAGATCTTACAGTGAAATGGTTAGTTACAAGCCCTTAACCAACAATGTAGTTTTAAAAAATATAAGCGTTCGGTAAAAAATAGATTAGTAAAAAATTTAAGTAACAAATAATTAAAGAGCAGCAGTAAAATGACTGTAGCAATGCTATATACGGGGGTACCGGTACAGAGTCGATATGCGGGGACACCGGTTAGTAAAGTTAATTGAGATAATATGAGTTACAGTGATATATGCATAGATAACAGACAGAGAGTAGCAGCAGTGTAAAATATGGGTGGGGGCAATGCAAATAGTCTGGGTAGTCATCTCATTAGCTGTTCAGGAGTCTTATGGCTTGGGGGTAGAAGCTGTTAATTTAGAAGTCTTCTGGACCAAGACTTGGTGCTCCGGTACTGCTTGCCGTGCAGTAGCAGAAAGAACAGTCTATGACTAGGGTGGCTGGAGTCTTTGAACATTTTTAGGGCCTTCCTCTGACACCGGCTGGTATTGAGGTCCTGAATGGCAGGAAGCTTGGCCCCAATGATGTACCGGGCCGTACGCACTACCCTCTGTAGTGCCTTGTGGTCAGAGGCCGAGCAGTTGGCATACCAAGCATTGATGCAACCAGTCAGGCAGCATGCTCTCGATGGTGCAGCTGTAGAACTTTTTGAGGATCTGAGGACCCATTCCAAATCTTTTCAGTCTCTTGAGGGGGAATAGGCTTTGTTGTGCCCTCTTCACGACTGACTTGGTGTGTTTGGACCATGACAGTTTGTTGGTGATGTGGACACCAAGGAACTTGAAGCTCTCAACCTGCTCCACTTCAGCCCCGTCGATTAGAATGGGGGAGTGCCCCGTCATCCTTTTCCCGTAGTCCACAATCATCTCCTTTGTCTTGATCACGTTGAGGGAGATGTTGTTATCCTGACACCACACGTCCAAGTCTCTGACCTCCTCCCTATAGGCTGTCTCATCGTTGTCGGTGATCAGGTCTACCACTGTCGTGTCATCGGCAAACTTAATGATGGTGATGGTGATGGAGTCGTGCTTGGCCATGCAGTCATTAGTGAACAGGGACTACAGGAGGGGACTGAGCACACACCCAAGGGCCGGATGTGTTGTTACCTACTCTTACCACCTGGGGGCGGCCCGTCAGGAATTCCAGGATCCAGTTGCAGAGGGAGGAGTAACACCCTTTACAGATATACGTTACGGTGTCTTGTCTGTAAAAAAAAAACAATGTGGGCCAATGTGGGTGGGCGTCTATTTTAAAGCTGCAATATGTAACTTTTTCGGTGACCCAACCAAATTCAGATAAAAATGTTATGTATACTGTAGGTCAACCTTACATAGCTCCCTCAATTACATAGCACATCGATTTAGTACTGGTTCTTGCTGTATATAGCCATGTTATTTTTGCTCTTTAATTTGATTTGTTATTCATTGTGTAACTATTTCTAATTTTAATTTAATTAAATGTTTTACTTTATCTTTAACTCTTCATTGTTGGAAAATAACCCGTAAGTAAGAATTTCACTGTTAGTCTATACCTGTTGTCTACGAAGCATGTGACCATTTCATTTTTTGTTATTTGATCTCTTCTCTTCCCTCACTCCACTTTTTTTGGGGTATTACATTGAGAGTATCTTCAACATGATACTGATAGAAAATAATAGTAATCTATTATTAAAGCATGAAGTCTCGTGTTCATATTTCACAACCTCTGACGTTGCCTATACACAAGTTAGCTTACACTTCATTTAGGGTACATTCTATATGTTTATAAATGCTAAATGTTTCAAATCAACAAAAGTTGAGTAAAACTAATAGATGAGCTATACCACCTCTACTTATTTGCCCAGCCAGAGAATTAACCAAATATAGGCTACAGATCGAGATTCAGTGAAACAAAATCACAGGCTTTTGGTCAGGAGTAGGCCTAGGCTACTAAGGTCATGTCTACACTTGACACTTAAATGCAACTTATGCGATCAGAATACGAAGATGGCAAATAAAAAGCGGTCTAGACAAACAAAAGTTGCTTCTTGGTCCAATTGTGTTGCATTGTGTGCAGATTTCTCCTCACTCTGGGCCCAATCAGGCTGACGAAAGTGCATACAGAGGCCATGTCTGTTACGGCTTTCTTACTGGGAAGGAGAGGCGGACCAAAACGCAGCGTGGTTATTTTGATACATCTTTAATAAAGATGAAAATAGAACAATATACAAAAACAAGAACCGTGAAAAACCGAAAACAGCCCTATCTGGTGTAACAAACACAAAGACAGGAACAATCACCCACAAAACCAAACACAAAACAGGCTACCTAAATATGGCTCCTAATCAGAGACAATGACTAACACCTGCCTCTGATTGAGAACCATATCAGGCCCAAACACAGAAACAGACAAACAAGACATCCAACATAGAATGCCCACTCAGATCACACCCTGACCAAACAAAACATACAAAGCAAACTATGGTCAGAGTGTGACAATGTCATCATCACTCCTCCCACAAGTCTCCAGAAAACTTGTGTTTTGGCACCCAGAGGCACCTTTTCATTATAACGTTGGAGGAAACACATTCCTAGCGTGTGAAGAACATGTTTGATTGCCTCAGAAATACTAGCTAGCAAGCTAATATTCAGGAAAATCCTTTTGCAATGCATTTAGGATTGCTTGCTAGCTTGCTGGCTAGCTAGAGATGTTAGCTGGCTAGTTAGCTACTGCCATCAGTTGTTGTTGTGTTATTATCATATTAAGCCTGTTCCACCATTTGTGGAATGCACACTGGCATTTCAAAATAGCACGGGAAAAAGGAATCCGGACACACTCTGGATATGTTTGACACATTTAAATGTAGGCATAGACGCATGACCCGTTTGGAATTCCATGATTAGAATAGTCTCGACAAGGTAATTCTTTGTTTATATCCCTGTTAGTGAGCATTTCTCCTTTGCCAAGAAATTATTCTTGACAGGTGTGGCATATCAGTAAGATGATTTATCACCTTTTGCTGGGGACAATAAAACGCACCTCTAAAATGTGCAGTTTTGTCACACAACACAATACCACAGATGTCTCAAGTTTTCAGAGAGAGTGCAATTGGCATGCTGACTGCAGGGATGTCCACCAGAGAATGTAATGCTAATTTCTATACCAAAAGCCGCTTCCAAAGTAGTTTTAGAGAATTTGGCAGTACATCCAACCCGGCCTCACAACCACAGACTATGTGTATGGCTGTGTGTGGGCGAGCGGTTTGCTAATGTCAACGTTGTGAAGAGAGTGCTCCATGGTGGCGGTGGGGTTATGGTTAGTTCAGGTATATGCTATGGACAATGAACACAATTGCATTTGATCGATGGCAATTTGAATGCACAGAGATACTGTCATGAGATCCTGAGGCCCATCCTGACCATTGTCCTGAGGCCCATCACCTCAAGTTTCAGCATGAAAATGCACGGCCCCATGTCGCAAGGATCTGTACACAATTCATGGAAGCTGCAAATGTCCAAGTTTTCCCATGGCCTGTATACTCACCAGAAGTCACCAGAAGCACATTTGGGATGCTCTGGATCATCGTGTACGACAGCTTGTTCCAGTTTCCACCAATATCCAGCAACTTTGCACAGCCATTGAAGTGGGACAACATTCCACAGGCCACAATCAACAGCCTGATCAACTCTTTGTGAAGAAAATGTGTTGAGCTGCATGAGGCAAATGGTGGTCACACCAGATATGGACTGTTTTTCTGATCCAGGCCCCTACTTTTGCATATCTGTATTCACAGTCATGTGAAATCCATAGATTATGGCCTAATTTATTTATTTAAATTGACTGATTTCCTTATATGAACTGGAACGCAATAAAATCTTTGAAATTGTTGCATGTTGCATTTTTATTTTTGTTCAGTATACATAGAGTAACATGCTGGGGAAGTGTTTTGTCCAGTGCTGTTAAATGAGCCAACTAGACAAGATGATCATGCACATGAGATCACCTCAATTTAGCTAATATTTTCACTGCTTAATTGTTGCATAAAAAATATCCAAACAGAGATTTAATGAACAGAAAATCTGACATTGATTAATTTATTCAGATGAGTCCCCATGCTTGTCTCTAACGAAACGATACTGTAACAGTTGACCACATGCCGGTAGGCTATTGCTTCAAATGTATTATAAATATTTGATGATTTTAGGCAGCCTGGTCTCATAGACTAGCCGTAACATATAAAAAGTAAACCCAAGACAGTCAAATTAGTAGGATATGTTACGTTTGGTATGGTTACATTAGACAGAACCCGAGAGGCGCAGTGGTCTAAGGCACTGCATCTCAGTGCAAGAGGTGTCACTACAGTCACTGTATCACATCCAGCCGTGATTCGGAGTCCCATAGGTCGGCACACAATTGGCCCAGCATCGGCCGGGTTTGGCCGGGGTAGGCCGTCATTGTAATTAAGAATTTGTTCATAACTGACTTGCCTAGTTAAATAAATGATCAAATAAAAATAAGGTCAATAAAGGAGGGTGGTTGGTTGGAGTGAATGGGTGGGCATATAAAGTGAACGTCTAGCAACCCAAAGGTTGCATGTTTGAATCTCTTCACGGACAATATTAGCATTTTAGCAACATTTCAAATATTTACTACTTTTTAGCTACTTTGCAACTACTTAGCATGTTAGCTAACCCTTCGTCCCCTAACCCTAACCTTAACCATTTTAGCTAGCAATTCCCCTAACCCTTTAACCTAACTCCTAACCTTAACCCTAACCTTAACACAAATTCCTACCCCTTAGCTGACCTAACGTTAGCCACCTAGCTACCGTTGACTGCAACAAATTGGAATTCGTAACAAATAACACATTTTGCAAATTCGTAAAATATTGTACATTTTGCAAATTTAAAACAAATTGTACATTTTGCAAATTCGTAACATATCATACGAATTTCAATTTGTAAAATATCATACAAAATGGATGAAAATCAATACATACCATACTAAACGTAACATATCATACTAAACAGAGTGTCTCGGATTTACATGCAGAGACCAGGTTGCTTTAGGAGATTCAGTAAGCAAAAATTGGATGCTTTCAATTTCAATAGCCTACTTTAATCAAATGTTTCATCATTCAGCGATATTTTTTCCCACAATAATTCTTTATGGATACATCTGGTTATGATAAAAAAAAAAAAGCAGTGCATGTGGTGGGTTATTCGAAAAGATGGGTGATATGCCTTGCAAAGTTCAAACTGGCAGGAGGATAGTAATGGGTGCTGCCTAGCAATCATCAAGAGTTTAAGAGCGTGCCACATTTTATACTTAGCCGTAAGCAGAACTTTACCGCAATCATGACTACGTTGGTTGGCAGAAATAAAAGTAGAGGCTTTGTCGCTGGCAATTAAAAGATGGTTTGAAAGGTGTATACAGTGAATTCAGCTCCTCTTTTCCCCCCTCTGTTTGAAGGAGACCGCATGCTGTACTGCTGTAAAGCATTTGTTCTGCAATGTAGGTAATATGGTCAATTGAGCAGTAATTTATCAACCCATGAATAGAACCATGCTTTTTGCATGTACATACAGGATCTAGGATCTGAATTTGATCGCCCTGCAGGAAATGTAAAACTTGTACTGTATTTTAAGTTTAAAAAGGCTTTTGATGTTTATAATTTCCACTTACGAAAAATGTATCAACCTCTACAAAATTGGCCATTAGTTATAATCAACGTGATAATTTTTTCCCTGCTGTAGTAAACTGGCTCAAATTAAGATCCTACACCTGAAGGCAGTGCAAAACTTTTAAAACTTCTTGATAGTTTGGAGCTGAATGTCTAGATTTGCCTTTCTCTTTTGATGGAGCATCCCGATTAGAAGCTAAACCTGATGCACTCTGGTGCATCTCTTACATTCTCCCCTGGAGGCTAGGGCCCCAAAAGAAGAAGACATACACAGGACTCTGAAATGGCTTGATGCTGCTCTAACTGAAGGCCAACCTTGTATCCTCCTGCACTATAGTGTGCTCTGCAGAGACAGGAAGTGGTGATAATGGAGAAGGTCTGGTTCCCTGAGGGCCAAGGCCGAGCGGTATGGCCTGGCCACTTACTGGGATCACACTACAGGGCCACAACCCTCATGGGACAGTCTTCACCGATGTGAGAAAAGCATGGTCACCCTGGGAACACACATTCCACATCAACCTCCCACCCTACCCTATACATACACACTTATGTCTTCCACAAGTCAACCTTTTCATTTGACTCCATGGACATCACAGAGCGATGAAAGGGTGAGGATGGAAATGTCAGGGAGCATTTGTTCAATCCCTCCCTCCTTCCTCTCTCTCTCTCTCTCTCTCTTCCCCTATCCATCCCTCTCTCCTGTTCTCTCTGTCATGCTGCCTCTTTCATTTGACAATACATTTTGCATTAAACCTCCTGCTCAATGTTCCCTAAAAAATGTGGTCCCTGAGCAAATTTTAGGTCTGCTAAGTGCAAACTTGAACATTGTGAAAATTCTGTCCAACTTCTGGGGTGCTTTTACTGTGAACACTGAGGCTATACCTGCTTTAAGTGACAGTTTTAACAGTGTGCCAAGTAGGCTACTTTCGATATTTGATTATAATGTAGGCCTACCAGAGAGGCCCACCACCAATAACAATGGAGAAAAATGCATCCCATAACAATTTAACTAGGAAATAGCTGTTCTACCACTAAGCCTACAGTAGCAGCCAATGTGTGGTGTTCAATGTAGGCCTACTTTCATGAGAAGAAAAACATGCAGGACATTAACCCATTTATCCACTTGATCTTCAGACAAGGAGGTGACTGAAACTGTTGTGTTGTTTGATGCAAGAAACCACTTTACAAAATAAAATATATGTATATTCCCATACAATTATTACAAAGAATCAAAAAGTATATTACACTCTCCCTATTGGCTACTTAGCTTATTCAAGACCGTCTCAACATACACACAGCCCCTTTAAGACATACATCTCTTTACATGGCTAGAAATGCACACATTTTGTGCTCTTGTAGGAAGCAACCACTCCCCCATTGTTGACTCGGCATTAGCTATAACTGGTATAATAACTCACTAACTAATAAAGAATATGAACAAATGTGCACACTTGGCTACATCCAGCTATCACTTTGATCTCAAAACAAGTTAATCTACTCTTGACTGCTCATGCCATACCCTAAACACAGTCCAGTTCAAAGTGAATGGCACAGAGCCATATATGGCAACAATTATTTGCATATAGGAGGACTACAGCTCTGATTGGTTATGGTGCACCGGTCTGTGTAGAGAAGGGGTCTGAGCAGTACCTGTCAATGCAATATATAATCATTCTCCAATGCACTCTGCCTATAATAAAATCTCTTGCACAGTACATTTTGCTTCGCTATATTACATTGAAAGTGGCTAATATTGCATTGATTCGATCAGATTTCCCACACCAGAGCAAAACATTGATAGTGTTAAATAAATGGGAAAACTCAAGAAAGGTGAGTGAAGTTCAATCTCGTGCTTCTCTGTGCAGGTGGATATTTCTTCTACATGGCAGTCTGAGCGGAGTTGGGCGCTTGCGCAGGCACACAGCTTAGACAGAACATTTCTCCTGCTCCCCTTCATGTTAATAATGTTACTCTGTAATGCAGATCAGTGAGATAAGGTCTCCCATCCTAGATCAACAGCTCTGAAGTGCTTGACGGGGCCAGGTGCCTCATTTATAACTGTTGTGTAAATGTAACTTTCAATATCTGTGTGCACTATTTCTTGAAAGACTGCACATGTACAAAAATATTGAGATTTATAAACTTGGCTCACGCCATACTGTACATACGCATGTTTCCCATTAGAAATAAGACCCATCCTGATACTGTGCTCATGCATTAACACCAATCATTCACCTTTTATGGTGACAATAACGCCCTTATTTGCTGTATACTACTCAAGAAATGTAAAATTACAGTATCCAGATGTAAACTACAACTGTCTGTTCCAATGTTAATAAACTGTGCTCTGATCAGATGGCATAGAGCAAAATACTTGAGAGATGGGATGAATGGTATCCTTGTTATAGGCCTATGCTACCTCGTGAGCATGAAACCATCACAGAAATGGTGAGGAATTTATTATGCAATGATCTTGGAAATTAAATAAATAATAGTTTAGGAAATAGATATACAGATATAGATATAACAAAAATATAAACGCAACATTTAAAATGTCGGTCCCATGTTTCATGAACTGAAATAAAAGATCCCAGAAATGTTCAATACGCAGAATAATATTATTTCTCTAAACATTTGTGCCGAATTTTTTTACATCTCTGATAAAAAAAAAAACTTTGCCAAGATAATCCCATCCACCTGACAGGTGTGGCATATCAAATATCGCATTAAATTGCATGATCATTACAGAGGTGCACCTTGTACTGGGGACAATAAAAGGCCACTCTAAAATGTGCAGTTTTGTCACACAACACAATACCTCAGATGTCTCACGTTTTGAGGGAGCGTGTAATTTGCATGCTGGATGCAGGAATGTCAATGTTAATGTTACCCAGTTAGTTAATAGTTTTGTTTTGTATAGTTTTAAAAACAAAATAGATTTCCTCTCTTCTCACTAACAGCAAATGATTCCGTCTTGTTATTAACCTGTTTATTGTTATGAATAAGCTCATCCATCATATCCCCATTTGCACAAAATACTAATCGACATACTTGCCAGCTTGCAATGCAATACTTCAACCACTAGAAACTGTGCGTACGCGCGGTCAAAAGTTTGCAGGAAGGTGAGCATATTTTCAATTCAAATAAACATTTTCATAAATGCTCACTGTTGCCTGAAAACTGGAGCATGCATGATTTGGGGATTATTTTGTATGTATGCAATGTTTATTAATGAGACCCCAGGTGTTTAGGAGACACTGCTGCACAGGGAGGTAGAACACCTCTCTCCTTTTCCCATTAAAAAATAACAATTGCCACAGCCTCCCTGCTAGATTATCGTAAGCATGGATGAAACAGTGATCCTTGTTGTGATTAAACAAATTAATAATGGAGTGTGTGTTAGTGCTGATGTAGAACAAGGGAACAGTTTATCATGATTCTCGTATTAGACTGGCGGCCTTTTGTTACCCAGGCAGGGTTATTTGGATGATATGAACTCTAAAGACTTTTAGTGCATTAACAATCATCTCATTTGCACAATATCCAGTTGGACCTAGTGGCCTCTTCAGCTCTGAAAGTAAAAGTTAAACTCCTACAGGTAATGAGGTCTGCAGTATGAATATGTTCTGTGTTTCTACAGATTAAGACATGCGCCTGAGAGGCTTAGGTTTGTGTTTGGATATGCTGTACTGTGCCCAAGGTTAATTGTGTTTCTGAACCAATAGACTAGCCTGTGTTCTCTGATTTCAGATTAGATGTACAGCCTTACCCTCAATATAATGAGCATCTCATACAAATGCATTATCCGCTAATTTCATCAGTATTAGCTGTGATTTAAAATATTTTAAAAATTCTGTGAGGACAAGGATTACATTTGTACCCAGATTTATTTATCTCAGCAATACTGACTTGGTTAATGTTGTTTTAAATCCTCCCAATATCTACATGATACAGAATGAACATTGCTCACCAGCCAGTGCATACAGACTACTAAAGCTACTGCAATGGCTGAGCATTTTCATTACAAAGACTGTAGAAAACATACTCGAGTCCAAAAAATTCCTGCATTTTAATTTTGAAGATATTATTGTTTTTTTCAATAACTTTTCACAAGTATGTGGTACATTTTCAACTCTAAGCAACAACATCAGATCACCAAAATGGCTCATGTTTCAACAAAAGCAAGATGGTGCCAACAGAGAGAGTCACCTCACTTCTAGTCTTTAGGAAACTATGCAGTATTTAGTTTTTTTTGTGTATTATTTCTTACATTGTTAGCCCAGAAAATCTTAAGTGTTATTATATACAGCCGGGAAGAACTATTGGATATCAGAGCAACGTCAACTTACTAGCACTACGACCAGGAATATGACTTTCCCAAAGCGGATCATTTGTTCGAACCACCCAAGATATTGAAACTGATTCCAGAGGCTGACCCAAAACAACGTCGCCACAGAAGAGGTAGACGGAGCGGCCTTCTGGTCAGACTTTGGAGGTACGCACACCACCCACCACTTCCGAGTATATAACTCTTATGTCCAGTCTCTAGATAACAAGGAAGACGAAATTAGGGCAATGGTTACTTTTCAGGGAGACAGACATCAGGGATTGTAACATACTCTGTTTCTCTGAAACATTGTTCTCCGGGGACATACTGTTGGAGTTGGTACAGCCACCGGATTATTTGTGCGTTGCGCTGACAGGAATAAAAATCTCTCCGGGAAGAAGGGCTGCCATGTATGTTTCATGATTAAGACTCATGGTGTAATTGTAACAACATACAGGAACTCAAATTCTTCTGTTCACCTCACCAAGAATTCCTCACAATCACATGCCGACCGTATTATCTCCGAAGAGTATTCTCATCGGTTATTGTCACAGCCGTGTATATCCCCCTCTAGCCAATATCATGACGGCTAGAGGGAACTTCACAGGACTCTATGCAAACTGGAAACCATATATCCTGATGCTACATTTATTGTAGCTAGGGATTTTAACAAAGCAAATTTGAGAACAAGGCTACCTAAATTCTATCAGCATATTGATTGTAGTACCCGGATCACAGCTACTCTAAAATCCGCGATGCATACAAGGCCCTCCCCCGCCCTCCATTCGGCAAATCTGACCACGACTCAATTTTGCTTCCCCCCTCCTATAGGCAGAAAGTCAAACAAGATGCATTAAACAACGCGTTTAAAGATGGAAATACGACCGGGAAAATGGCCAAATAAAAAACAGCGTAGCTATTCACTCCGCAAGGCAATCAAACTACCGAAATGTCAGTATAGCGACAAAGTGGAGTCGCAATTCAACGGCTCACACACGAGACGTATTTGGCAGGGTCTACAAACAATCAAGGACTACAAAATGAAAATCAGCCACGTCACGAACCCCGACGTCTTGGTTACAGACAAACTAAACACCTTCTTTGTCCGCTTTGAGTATAATATGGTGTCACCGACTCGGCCAGCTACCAAGGACTGTAGGCTCTCCTTCTCCATGGCCGACATGAGTAAGACATTTAAATGTTAACCCTTGCAAGGTTACCAGCCCTGACAGCGTGCCCTCAGAGCATGCCCAGACCAGCTGGCTGGTGTGTTAACAGACATATTCAATCTCTCCGTTTCCAAGTCTGTTGTCCCCACATGCTTCAAGATGTCCACCATTGTTCCTGTACCCAAGAAGGCAAAGGTAACTGAACTGAATGACTATCGCCCGTAGCACTCACTTCTGTCATCATGAAGTGCTTTGAGAGACACGTCAAGGATCATATCACCTCCACCTTACCTGTCACCCTAGACCCACTCCAATTTGCATACCGCCCCAATAGGTCCACAGACAATGCAATCGCCATCACACTGCACACTGCCCTATACTTCTGGACAAGAGGAACACCTACGTAAGAATGCTGTTCAATGACTACAGCTCAGAATCATAGTACCCTCAAAGAATGTCATTAAGCTTGAGGCCCTGGGTCTCAACCCGGCCATGTGCGATTGGGTCCTGGGCTTCCTGATGGGCCGCCCCCAGGTGGTGAAGGTAGGAAACAGCATCTCCACTTCGCTGATCTTCAATACTGGGTCCCCACAAGGGTGCGTGCTCATCCCCTCCCGTACTCCCTGTTCACCCATGACTACGTGGCGCCAAGCACGCCTCCAACTCGATCATCAATTTTGCAGACGACACAACAGTAGTAGGCTTGATCACCAACAATAACTAGACAGCCTGTAGGGAAGAGGTGAGGGCACTCAGAGTGTGGTGTCAGGAAAACAACCTCTCACTTAACGTCAACAAAACAAAGGAGATGATCGTGGACTTCAGGAAACAGCAGAGGGAGCACCCCCCCTATCCACATCGACGGGACAGCAGTGGAGAAGGTGGAAAGTTTTAAGTTCCTCGGCATACACATCATGGACAAACTGAATGGTCCACCCACACAGACAGTGTGGTGAAGAAGGCGCAACAGAGCCTCTTCAACCTTCGGAGGTTGAAGAAATTTGGCTTGTCATGTAAAACCCTCACAAACCTTTACAGATGCACAATTGATAGCATCCTGTCGGGCTGTATTACTGTCTGGTAATGCAACTGCACTCCCCACAATTGCAGCGATCGCCAAATGGTGGTGCAGTCTGCCCAACACATCACCGGGGGCAAACTACCTGCCCTCCAGGACACCTACAGCACCCGATGTCACAGGAAGGCCAAAAAGATCATCAAGGACAACAACCACCTGAGCCACTGCCTGTTCACCCCGCTACCATCCGAAAGGCAAGGTCAGTACAGGTGTATCAAAGCTGGGACCGAGAGACTGAAAAACAGACTTCTACAAAACTTCTACCTCAAGGCTATCAGACTGTTAAACAGCCATCACTAACACAGAGAGGCTGCTGCCTACATACATACTTGAAATCATTGGCCACTCTAATTAATGGGTCACTAGTCACTTTATTGATGCCACTTTAAAATGATCAATTTTCGCCAAGAATGACATACACAAATCTAACTGCCAGTAGCTCAGGAAATGAAGCAAGGATATGCATATTCTTGATACCATTTGGAAGGAAACACTTTGAAGTTTGTGGAAATGTGAAATTAATGTAGGATAATATAACACAGATCTAGTAGAAGATAATACAAAGAAAAAAAGTGTTTTGTATTATTCTTTGAAATGCAAATGTATTATTCCAGCCCAGGCACAATTTTGATTTTGGCCACGAGATGGCAGCAGTGTATGTGCAAAGTTTTAGACTGATCCAATAAACCTTTGCATTTCTGTTCAAAATGTTGTAGCAAGACTGCCCAAATGTGCCTAATTGGTTTATTAATAACTTTTCAAGTTCATAACTGTGCACTCTCCTCAAACAGTAACATGGCATTCTTTCACTGTAATAGCTACTGTAAATTTGACAGTGCAGTTAGATTGTCAAGAATGTAACCTTTCTGACAATATCAGATATGTCTATGTCCAGGGAAAATTTCTTGTTACTTATAACCTCATGCTAATTGCATTAGTGCACATTTGCTCAACCGTCCCCTAGGGGGGACACTGATCTGTAGAGATCCTTAAGAGTTTTTAATAATGATGTTTACATATCTTGCATTACTCATCCCATATGTATATACATTGCACTGTATTTTATACCATCTATTATTGCATCTTGCCAATGCCGCTCTGTCATTGCTAATCTATATATTTATATGTACATATTCTTATTACATCTCTTTACTTAGATTTGTATGTATTCGGTAGTTGTTGTGGAATTGTTAGATTACTTGTTGATATTGCTACACTGTTGGAACTTGAAGCACAAGTATTTCACTGCACTCGCAATAACATCTGCTAACCATGTGTATGTGAACAATAATTGTTATTTGAACTCACTAAGTACAATAAACAAATTCACAAAGTCACTTGTTCACTGCACCAAATCCCTATTTCAATTTGTATACATATTCGATCATAGTATCCATCTGCTTTTCAAAATGCAATATTCCCATTACTTTTTATATGATTTTCTTTAACAATTGTTCACAATACATTTAACTATCGCTTTATGAAACTGCTCAAAACGGATATATACTGAACCAAAATGATGTAGTGCCTAGAACCCCCTAGGTCTAAGGTCTCGGGGCTGGGTTTCTTCCAAGCGAACATATGGAATTGTTTTAAGATAGTCATACCAAGGATCATTTAGCTATTTGATTTAGTATTTTAGGACCACTGTAGTGTAGGTATCAAATAAAATAAAGTATTTGATGAAACATTGAATTTGGCCCAGCCACATAGATACACATTGAACAACATATTCATACATGGCAAAACAGATAGTCAAAAAAGTCATCAAAAGGAAGTGTATGTTTTGAAGGATCTGTCCTATATCTCAGACATATAATAAAGCTCAGGAGATTATATTGATTAATTTAACCATATTTAACCCCTTTTGTGTTTTTTTCCAAGTCTGCCCTGTGTAGACTGCACGTGCCCGGTATCCAAAGATGCATGGCATGAGACAGAGATTGGGATATAATGAGAGATGCTTGTGTCTCCGCCCTAATAATGGGAGTTGTTGTCGGAAAGGCAGGAAGGCAGGCGGTCTGCTTATCGGTCTGAGTATTAAGAGCAGAATCGCTGCATTCCTGCATTGACAAATTTGGACAGGATTAAAACATCTCTCCTATTCCTCTCTGCTTGAGATGTGATCACCGGTTGTGTATGTGTGTGTGTGAGTGAGAGAGAGCATCCATGCCAGCGTGTGTGTCAGTGTGTGCGTGCTCATACACATCTGCTAGTTAGCATGTTTCCCTTGTGCTCCGTATGGTTGTTGTATAATTACATAGGACACTTGGCTCTGCTGAGCGATAGAAAGGGAGTCGCAAGAGATGAATGTGGTCTCACACTGTTAAGTTGCCAACATCTTTGTTCAAATTGCCTGTTTGCTTGAATTACCTCAGTGGAGTGTTGTCTCACATGTGGTGTTAATTTCTACTGGGACAGCATATGCACACTGATTACAGGTTTCTATCACTGTATGATAATTAACCGTATATCTATCTTTTTTTTTGCTGTTGACTCCTACCTCAAGCATAATTGGTCCTGACAGATATACTAATTGGAAATGTAACCAATGGTTTGTTAGTTGAAACTCTTATATTGTATATAAGAATATATAAGAAACAAACAATGGAATATATGGGCGGCATGTAGCCTAGTGTTTAAGAGTGTTGGGCCATTAACCGAAAGGTGAAAATGTGTTGATGTGCCCGTGAGCAAGGCAGGTAATTGCTCCTGTAAGTCATTCTGAATAAGTGTGTGTCTGCTAAATGTGTCTGCTAAATGACTAACATGTAAATATATATAAGGGACAGGACACAAATCCATTATCAGCTAACCTAGTTGGCACTTGTTAAAGAAAATCATCCCTCATTTAGTCATACTGACTCTTATGTTTTCAGAGAGGCACCGTTAATGTGACACTTTCTGCAAGGCAGGTGCGGGCAAAAATGTCAAGTCCTCCTGTACAAAGAAAAAGGAGTGCCCTGACACTGTATTGCAACGACTGCAGTTGCGTGACAGAGCCAGACATTCCCTCTGGCTTGAGGCTCATACAGAGAAGGCACTTTGGATGACTATAGCCAGCATGTCACAATGCAGAATGAGTGCTTTTACTGGTGATCGGACTGAACAGGTAGACTATGGTAATGTCAGCATCCTTTGGAAGGAAATTCAAAGTGGTTGTGTAGTAATGTGGGCATTATGTATGATTGAGGTACCCTTTGAATGATCTCTCTCTCTTTCTCTCTTTCTTTCTCTCTTTCTTTCTCTCTTTCTTTCTCTCTCTCTCTCTCTCTCTCTCTCTCTCTCTCTCTCTATCTAGTCTAGTAGTCTAGTCTAGTAAAATAAACACATACCTAACCTGCCAATCACAGACACAAAACAAAAAATAAGTATATTCTTCCCCGAAACAGTCTTGCTCATCCATCAATGGGAGAAGAAACAAGCAATGTTTGGAATTCTAAAGATGGGATTTCGAATGGGGTGTTGTTAATGAGTGAATTCATTCCATTCCATCGGCATTGGTGTCATCGTTCTCTTTCTTCACTGTCTGAGCTCGCACTCCTGTAGTTACCAGCCTACTGGTCCATGGCAGCACTCGTGGTCTGATTAATATTTATGGCCTGGTGGAGCTGATGTGGAGCTAGTTCATGCCCAAAGGAGGCAGTCTGCTGTTAGAGATGTGAAGCCATCCTGTGTGCTGAAACATCTGCACATTCTGCCCAGTGTAAACTCATATACTGTATGGACTGTGCTGGGCTCTGTCACAAAATAACACCTAGTACAGGATTATATTCTTACGGAAGAGTATTAAGGCCAAGTATGAAAAAACTAAATAAAAAGTAATGGTACTTTTTGCACGATCGTAGGCTACTTTAAAAAAGTGGTTATATTTCAAGATTAAAGAAGGGGATTTGGTTAAATGCATGTCTCCCTGGCTCCCTGTTGCTGTGAGCACCACCGTTGAAATGCCTACAGCAAGATTACCTAGCTCATTGAAATGTCTGCAGTTAGATTATCTGATAAACTATACTTTAGAATTGGCTTTAGTAACATGGAAATCCTTTCTTCTAAAGCACATAATAGCCATATTATTATAGGTAGGACTGTTAGGATCTGGAAGAGGTTGTGCCACAGATTATTTTCAGGAGAAACCACTCTGATTCGGATGAGGTATTTCTGAGTGGTTACATACATACAGTACTAGTTTGGAAACTTTTGACTGGTAGAGTAGCCACCATTTGTCTTGATGAGGGTTTTTATTTATTTTTACTATTTTCTACATTGTAGAATAATAGTGAAGACATCAAAACTATGAAATAACACATATGGAAAAATGTAGTAAGCAACAAATTTGTTAAACAAATCAAAATATATTTTAGATTTTAGATTCTTCAAAGTAGCCACCACTTGCTTTGATGACAGCTTTGCACACTCTTGGCATTCACTCAACCAGCTTCACCTGCAATGCTTTTCCAACAGTCTTGAAAGGTTTCCTACATATGCTGAGCACTTGTTGGCTGCTTTTCCTTCACTCTGTGGTCCAACTCATCCCAAACCATTTAAATTTGGTTGAGGTCGGGTGATTGGGGAGGGCAAGTCATCTGATGCAGCACTCCATCACTCTCCTTCTTGGTCAAATAGCCTTTACATAGCCTGAAGGTGTGTTGGGTCATTGTCCTGTTGAAAAACAAATGATAGCCCCACTAAGTGCAAACCAGATGGGATGGGGTATCGCTGCAGAATGCTGTGGTAGCCATGCTGGTGAAGTGTGCCTTGAATTCTAAAAAAAATCACTGGCAGTGTCACCAGCAAAGCATCACAACTCCTCCTCCATGCTTCATGGTGGGAACCACACATGCGGAGAGCATCCGTTCACCTACTCTGCATCTCACAAAGACATGGAAATTGGAACCAGAAATCTCAAATTTGGACTCATCAGATCAATGGACCGATTTTCACCTGTCTAATGTCCATTGCTCATGTTTCTTGGCCCAAGCAAGTCTTTTCTCATTTTTGGTGTCCTTTAGTAGTGGTTTCTTTGCAGCAATTTTTTATAATAGCGCTTAATGGTTTTGGTTGTTCTTGCCATAATATGGACTTGGTCTTTTACCCAATAGGGCTATCTTCTGTATACCAACCCTTTGCAGCAATTCAACCATGAAGGCCTGGTTCACGCAGTCTAACAGTTGATGTTAAGATGTGTCTGTTACTTGAACTCTGTGAATCATTTATTTGGGCTGCAATTTCTGAGGCTAGTAACTCTAAAGAACTTATCCTCTGCAGCAGAGGTAACTCTGGGTCTTCCTTTCCTGTGGCTGTCCTCATGAGAGCCAGTTTTATAATAGCGCTTAATGGTTTTGGTTGTTCTTGCCATAATATGGACTTGGTCTTTTACCAAATAGGGCTATCTTCTGTATACCAACCCTACCTTGTCACAACACAACTGATTTGCTCAAACGCATTAAGAAGGAAAGAAATTCCACAAATTATATTTTAAGAAGTCGGGGGTGTTATAATACACTCATTCAAACAGGCGTCACACACACACACATGCACAAACACACGGAATCCACAATGCAATACCATTCTAACAGCCATGGTGCGTTGTCAGACTGCAAGAGGCATCGAGCTGCATGCGTGGTGCCTTTCCAATTCTTTACAATTTTATCCTCTATCCCCTGCGTATACTGAAACCGTGCATAGTATATTTTAGAGTAACAGGTAGGCCAGCAGCCTATATGTCAAAACTAAAGGTTAATTTAAAAATGTGTGCCTAATGGCATGGTGTTTCATGCAAGCTACACTTTCACCAAAGGAGCCTCATAGGCATATGTTTATTATCTTGTGTACTGTATGTAGGTCACGGATTGTGTGGAGAAGGATTGGGCGTCCCTGTCGGACTCAAGGCTGACCCAAAACCCATGTCATGGAACTTGCATAGCCACGGGGCAGGGCTTTGGGTAATGCCCAGTCTGAGACAGGTCTAGCCACTAGCCTCAATAAGGTGAACAAGTGGTAGTCGTATAGTTTAGCTAAATAGTCTATAACAGAGACGATACCACTGATTTGGGATAACCTATGCATCCTTCATTCCTCCCATCCTCCCAAAGGAGATATTACGCTAGGTTACCAACCAAGTCATGTCAGATCAATGATTATTTCTTTATGGCCTATATAGTTTATCATCATTTATCTAATAGCCTATATTTAGATCAAGAATTGGACAATCCATCCATGAATATATTCAAACACCATCTCAGATTAGCTGGTTTGCGCATGTAAAAGTGGTCCTTGATTTGCCTCTCCTCCCACAGACATTTAGTCATTGTTCATTCATCCGCAGCCGTTGGATAGGCCTATAATTTACTTTCACTTACCCACTGTAATGTACGATTAGCCTACAGGTTAGGGTACTCAATCTAGTGGGCCGCTATAGGTTTATAATGGGCTGCCAAATAGCGGTGTTCTGGAGAATTTGAAGAGCAGCTTGACATGGGACATACACACACTCATAGCCCCCAGTCTCCAGGATCCCAAGATAATTTGTTTTATTGGGTGTGCTCACGTAGCCTACTGGTCTATAGTTGTTAGAAGGATAGTTGCCATAAGGGGGAAATAATGTACTACTGTTACTATATCACCATGGATAAGGTCGTTAATAGTTGCCATTATGCACAGATTTTTTACAAGGTGTTTGCCTAGGCTACGCAGTAGAATGTTATAGCGAATTCGGAGGGCAGACTGACAGGGACTCAAACCCAGTTCTCTTCCCATTCAGTGACAGTGCCAAGAAAGTTTTTTGTTTGTGCTCATAATGCCCCATGGCCGTTAGAAGAGTGTAATGCCCGTAGTCTGAAATTGCCAGGAGGAAACTTGGTGTGTGTGCTGTGCGTGCAAGATATTAGATCATTAGATTGATAAGCGTATTTGAATGAGTGTATTAGATCACTGAGGGGGAGGGGATTATTCATGGCCCAGTGCACTACTTTTGTTGGAAAATATTTTTTCAAAATTATATATTATATATTTTTATTATTGATTTATATATTTGTTTTTGTTGTAATTTTTTCAGGTGGTGCTGCAACACCGCTATTTGGCAGCCCCTTAGCACCAATACTTCCTGCGGCGATGCACACATCCTGCCGTCTCTACCTTTGTATGTAACCACAGTTCCTCCTTCCTTTTTTAAGTACAACACTACAAAAAATAGTAATCCAAGTACCACCACCATATGCTGTTCTCTTCAATTCGTTCTCATACTCTTCTGTACATTCTTCCATCATTTCAAGCACTCACATTTCCATTCCATATTGAACAGTGCATTATGCACCAGCTCAAGAAAGATGTTTTGATCATGTATGATGAGGTTTTGTGGTTTAATTCACTGCAGCTGCATTCTACAGTGGTACATTATTATGAGAGGAGGTTATTATATGAAGTGGATCATGTCTGAACAACTGGAGGTATATAATGTATAAATATAGCAACATTTCCCAGTCTGTCTCTAAATTGACATCTCCAGGTGATCGGTATGTCACCTGGTAATTGCAGTCCAACTCAAAGTAACCCCCAGTGGGACGCCAAACGTGGCAGCCCAAATCAAATCAAAGTTTATTGGTCGCATACACAGATTTGCAGGTGTTATGAAATGTTTATATTACTATGAAGTACAATGTCTTGCAAATACAATACAACTACACAAGTAATTCAAAAATATAAACAATAATTCAAGAAATAACAACATTTTAGAATGAATATAAATACTGTATATTGAAGACAGTACAATATATTATTTAGAAAATAAAATGTAATGTACAGTTCTGTATGTTGGGTTGTTATGTGCCATGTCCTAGTCTTTGTCACATCTTCAAAAAAAGATCAGGACATGGACATAATTGAAGAGTTAATCAATAGCACTAAAATCATGAGTCTTTGGAGTGGCTATTACTCATGCTGCCTAATTATGTTATTGGAGAATTACACAGTGGGGACTGAAGAGGATGCCACGTGCAGGCCAGGAAGTAACACAACTCTCACACAGGAAGTAATTATCCAGGAAACACTACTATATACATTATTCCTGGACCAGGTTCAGAGCTATAGTCCTCTCCCCAGGTGTCGGTTACACAACAATGGCTGGGCTGGCTGCCGATACTGCCAAATTAGCAGGTCTCACTTGAAAACAACTTAAGGAAATTCAAGTGATTGTGCACACACACCTGTGTTCCTTCATAAAATGTTGTTTTAAAGTGCATTCAATATTCCTCCTTGAGTAAAAAGTAGATCAAAATGTAAGGCCACTATGGGTGATGGAACACACACTTTACATGTTTTTCTCTACTCCCTTTCTCTCCATGCATACATGCCACTACACAGAGAAGGATGGATTAAAGTCCTAAGCATCTAATCTAATTGAGAAATCAAAAATGTTTCTACACAGAGGGCTGCCACTTCCTATTCAACATGTTTAACAGTCAACCCTGGTGTTATGTCCAAATCAGAGATACCACACAGGTCAGCTTTAAATCTTCCCTACAGGGATTCAAAGGCTCGCCACTGGTGTATACCGCCTCATGCTTCAAACAGCCACCAATGCATGTCATTACTGCTGTTGGATGTGTAATGGAACCACAGACAGGCCTATAGTAGCACCTCCCTCCCTTTCCTCTATTGTCCACTGAGGCAGAAATTAGCTAAAGCAGGAATATGTCCACAAATACTATAATTCTGTTGAATCTAAACACCTCAGCACACTATCCAGTATCCATATTCTCATGGTGCGTATTATCGCATCAAGAAAGTGCAGCCATAACACATTTATATTGGCCTCGACACCATTCGATTACATCTGTGCAAACGTTGAAATGATGCTGCTTTTTTGCATTCCTGCTCCGCATGACTTGTCACGCTCCAAATAGTGCTGCTGTCAAAATATCAGGGTGAGCCAGCGTTGACTTGACAGTGAAATAAATATATCATACCTAAGCAGGTTGTGGTCAGCAAAAGCTGTTTTCCATTCCCCCAAAATCATTTTTGTACTTGAATAGAATCAGGGGTGCCAGGCTATACTCTTTGGATTAAGCTTTTGAAAGCATTTAATTTTTTTTACAGTGCCAAGCAGGTACCCCTGCTCATGTCTCTAATAGCAGAGAGCATTGTGGGTGAGGATAGTGGGTGCTTATCTTATTGACTAGCGAGCAGAGGTAGATGGATAGCAGTGCAGTGGTGATCCTCTCTATCCGGGCTCCTGCCTGGTTATCTGGATGGTAATATACCCTTCTGAGGATTGGTGGGTAGAGGCTGAGTTGGCAGAGGTTCAGGCCTGAGAGGCACACAGGCCACTGGGACATATCACCCCAGGTCCCCAGGTCCCCAAGCCTCCATCTGTCCTGCCTGCAGTCAGACAGTAAAAAATGACATTCAGTTCTTGTAGGCAGACATCTGACATTACTACAGGAGAAATCTTAACATTTGTTTTGTTGTTGATGGTGGTGGTAAACACTGTCTCAGGCGCCACTCCAGAATCTCCCATACGTGTTCGATTGGGTTGAGATCTGGTGACTAAGAAACACACACATACCCTTAAAACCTCCTATGCTCCTTTTAGATCTCTTTTTCTGGCAATTGTAGCCAAAATATTGGGCAACGGGGCATTTTAGACATGGCCCGAAGAAGGATGGGATGTTAAAAGCTGTACCTAATCAGGAACCACACCTGTATGGAAGCACCTACTATCTATATACTTTGTATCCCTCATTTACTCAAGTGTTTCCTCTATCTTGGCAGTGACCTGTATGTACTGTATGCTACCACCACCAAAAGCTTGCATAGAAATTGGAACACTTAATTGCTATCCCTTTCCCTTTTACTGGAAGACTACGAATCATATAGTATGTAGTTAGGGGCTAATTGTACATGTACTGTATACAGTTGAAGTCAGAAGTTTACATACACCTTAGCCAATACATTTATACTCCGTTTTTCACAATTTCTGACATTTAATCCGAGTAAAAATTCCATGTCTTAGGTCAGTTAGGATCATCAATTTATTTTAAGAATGTTAAATGTCAGAATAATAGTATTTATTTCAGCTTTTATTTCTTTCATCACATTCCCAGTGGGTCAGAAGTTTACATACACTCAATTGGTATTTGGTAGCATTGCCTTTCAATTGTTTAACTTGGGTCAAACGTTTCAGGTAGCCATCCACAAGCTTCCCACAATAAATTGGGTGAATTCTGTCCCATTCCTCCTGACAGAGCTGGTGTAACCGAGTCAGGTTTGTAATCCTCCTTGCTCGCCAAACGCTTTGTCAGTTCTGCCCAAAAAATGTAAATTGGATTGAGGTCAGGGCTTTGTGATGGCAACACCAATACCTTGACTTTCTTGTCCTTATTTTCTGGAATTTCCCATGCTGTTTAAATGCACAGTCTACTTAGTGTATGTAAACTTCTGACCAACTGGAATTGTGATACAGTGAATTATAAGTGAAATAATCTGTCTGTAAACAATTGTTGGAAAAATTACTTGTGTCATGCACAAAGTTACCAAACTATAGTTGCCAAAAACTATAGTTTGTTAACAAGAAATTTGTGGAGTTGCTGAAAAACTAGTTTTAATGACTCCAACCTAAGTATATGTAAACTTCCGACTTCAACTGTATGTGAATTTATACAGGTCATTGAGAATGCAATGTAATGAGGGGACAATTACATAACTAATCTGATCCTTGATTAACCCTTGATCAATCTAAAAGCCTGCGTTTGTTCCTTGGATATAAAGACAGGCTCTCTCCAAAGGGATTCTGTCCAGGAACATATTACCCTCCTTTAGATAAGACATACCATTGAGATAATAGTCCTGTCTGTGGACCTCCTGCTGGTCTCTAAGGTTCCAGACCCAGTGGATGCTGAGATGATTGCCCCCACATTGTGCTCTGCCTCCTGGGGAGGAGAGGGGTGGGTGATGGGGGAAGACTTCCACATGGAGCCTGGGAGCAACATGGAGAGCAGGGGAAATTGGGAGGGCAGAGCAGGCTGCTAACCTACGTGTTTCAGAGTGTTTTCCCCCAGCCATCATTAATTGCTGCATTACCAGCAGTGATTTGTGGTCCCCAAAGCTGACAGTACAACCCAGCCATATCATATGTGCAAGGGCTGCTGAAGTGCTCAGGCATAGGAGAGGGAAGTGTTGTGCAAGTGCTTATTTCGTATTTTTCTTTAGCATTGTTGTTTTCTCTCTCTCTCTCTCTCTTACATGCACTCACACGCACACACACACACACACACACACACACACACACACACACACACACACACACACACACACACACACACACACACACACACACACACACACACACACGCACACACACACACACACACACACAAATACAGATGTGAAGGATTTGCACAAACATGTTATCCTCAATATCATTAAGAACTGACAATTCAATGAGACTCAACAGGAGGTAGATTTAATACATACACTTCTGACTGCATGCTCAATTCATATAATACATCCAGTATGTAGCCTCGCCTTCCCATTTGAATGCAATCATTTCATAGCAATTATGTTTGGTATGATTGCAGTTTTCTTCGTAGCTGTCTGATCTCCATATCCTAGTGAGTAAAACATGCAAAGATAGTATGATGAAAATGAAAGAATTCTTTTACACTACATCTCTCTGATGCACCAAAAACATTTGTTCTCTAATATGAGCCATTTGGAGAAACACTCTTGATAGCACCACTTTCGGATAAAGATTATTATGTCAAAGAATCTTCAAACTCCTAGACACTTAAAACCATTTCTCTGCTTTTAGTTGTCTGCAATGTATCAGACACAAAAAAAATACAGATGAGTGAAACCATACATTTGTATGCATGATGCACCACGGTTTCCATTTTGTTTTCTAAACCTTTGAAAGAGTATTTACAAAATTCACTGTTCCATTAGACGTTACTTTTCTTGTGGTATTTACGCTCCAACAACCAAACAAACAAGTATAAATCCTGCATTGGACCCCCCAAAATATGTATTTTTTTCAGGGAGGAGGGGGAGGGGGATCACTTACAGAAGGTGTTATTGATCTTGCATATCCTTTGCACAGAAAGTGCACATTCCAAAGTGCATATGGCTGTTCACGATATAATAACTCTACCACTACTATTAAATATACATTTACAGTGCCTTGCAAAAGTATTCATCCCCCTTGGCATTTGAACTATTTTATTGCATTACAACCTGTAATTTAAATGGATTTTTATTTGGATTTCATGTAATAGACATACACAAAAGTTAAATGAAAGAAATTACTTGTGTGTGCAAATGTATGCATCCCCTTTGCTATGAAGGCCCTAAATAAGATCTGGTGCAACCAAATAAGTCACATAATTAGTTAAATAAAGTCCACCTGTGTGCAATCTAAATCTAATCAAAGTTTATTTGTCACTTGCGCCGATACAACAGGTTTAGATCTTACAGTGAAATGCTTATTACAGGCTGTCATATGATCTGTCACATGATCTCAGTAGTGTTCTGAAAGGCCCCAGAGTCTGCAACACCACTAAGCAAAGGGCACCACCAAGCAAGCGGCACCATGAAGACCAAGGAGCTCTCCAAACAGGTCAGGGTCAAAGTTGTGGAGAAGTACAGATCGGGATTAGGTTAAAAATAAATATCTGAAACTTTGAACATCCCACGAAGCACCATTAAATCCATTATTATAAAATGGAAAGAACATGGCACCACAAGAGAGGGCCGCACACTGAAACTCACGGACCAGGCAAGGAGGGCATTAATCAGAGAGGCAAAAAAGAGAATAAAGATAACCCTGAAGGAGCTGCAAAGCACCACAGCGGAGATTGGAGTATCTGGCCATAGGACCACTTTAAGCCATCCACTCCACAGAGCTGGGCTTTACGGAAGAGGGGCCATAAAAAAGCCATTGCTTAAAGAAAAAAATAAGCAAACACGTTTGGTGTACACCAAAAGGCATATGGGAGACTACCCAAACATATGGAAGAAGGTACTCTGGTCAGATGAGACTCCATTTTTTGGCCATCAAGGAAAACGCTATGTCTGGCGCAAACCCAACACCTCTCATCATCCCGAGAATACCATCCCCGGATATTTTTCATCAACAGGGACTGGGAAACTGGTCAGAATGGAAGGAATGATGGATGGCTCTAAATACAGGGAAATTCATGAGGGAAACCTGTTTCAGTCTTCCAGAGATTTGAGACTGGGACGGAAGTTCACCTTGACCATGACCCTAAGCATACCGCTAAAGCAACACTCGAGTGGTTTAAGGGTAAACATTTAAATGTCTTGGAAAGGCCTAGTCAATGCCCAGACCTCAATCCAATTGAGAATCTGTGGTATGACTTAAAGATTGCTGTACACCAGCGGAACCCATCCAACTTGAAGGAGCTGGAGCAGTTTTTCCTTGAAGAATGGTTAACAATCCCAGTGGCTTGATGTTCCAAGCTTATAGAGACATACCACAAGAGACTTGCAGCTGTAATTGCTGCATAAGGTGGCTCTACAAAGTATTTACTTTGGATTTAGTTTTCAGTTTCTTGTCTTATTTCTTGTTTGTTTCACAATAGAAAATATTTTTCATCTTCAAAGTGGTAGGCATGTTGTGTCTATATAAATCTATTTTAATTCCAGGTTGTAAGGCAACAAAATAGGAAAAATGACAAGGGGGTTCTTTCGCAAGCCACTGTATCTGGATAGAATTTTATTACCTGTGCTACCAGGCTCCATTTGTTTTTATTGTTCCACACCGTTGGCTCATAAATGGCAATGCAACTACCATGGATTATGAGCAGAATTAAAGCTACATATGATCGTTTCAATTAACATTGTGGCGGATAGACCTTTAGTGTTTATTACATGTCACAGGGGTGTCTACACAGGGCACAGCAGGCCTCCAATTTTGTCCAGTGGTTAATCAAGTAAATTAATGGATTTTGGACACACACATGAATCAATTACTTACTACAATTGACGTCAGTTGAAACCTGCATTTATTGAAGCCACCGCCATTTTTGGCGATGCTGTACTTTTACAGAAATCAAAACAAACCATGCCCTTTTGTTTAAATCTGCACATGTTTTGATGCATCCACTATGGTTATTTACAGTGCAATGAGTTGGCTGGCTGCTGCTGCAGAATGATATCAAAGCAGCTCCTCCTGTAGCCCCCATGTCTTGGTGACTGGCGGTAGAGACAGTCCTGCGGCTGCCTCGTCACCCGCGGTGAGAGACAGGTGTTTGGTAGCTGCCTGTGCCTCTCCCTGCCGGCTCCAGAGATCCCCGCTTCACAGCATCCACCTGGGGAGACCTGGGAATTGTGGCTAGGGCAGAGGGCTCATCTACTGCCCTGTGAGGCAGTAGATGAGCCAGACGTTGGGCTGTGCAAGGACACATCCCCTTTGGTGGGCCCTGAGGCATGGAGCCACATCACTCATCCTGCCCAGAGCAGATGCAGGAGAGCTGGAGTAGGGACAGGGAAGCAGCGGAGAGGGGATAGCGGGGACCTGGTTCATCGAAGCAGATGACCGGGAGCTGTTGTGGAAGCATTTGAACTCTCTATTGCTCATTCTCTCAGTCTCACTATGTATCTATCTTTGTGTTTCCTGTAAGTATGGCACTTACTTTAGTCTACGTAGCTCTATAATGTCAGTGTGAAGAAGAGATGGTCTCTGTAGACAGTATCAGTATCAAAAATTATGTTCTGGGTACCCCAGATCCTTTTGTTTACTCACAATATCCACTTGGATAGAAAAAAAAGTCCATCACTCAGCTTGTCCATGCCTGGCCATTTTAATTCCATTATTTTGCCTCCAATTAAACTGTCAGGCCTTCTTCCCCATCTACGCTCTTCCCCTTTATCCTCAGTTACTGTGGCGTCCCTAAGTGGGGCAGTGGCAGGCAGCAGACAGGGCTGGGTGAGTGTGAGTCTCTCTCACTCTCTCTCGCTCTCTTTCTCGCTCTCTCTTGGAGTGGGGACTGACCAAGTGATGAATCAAACACAATTGACAGGGGCGACCAGGGTAATGACTCCCATCTGTTTGAGCCAGAAATGAAGGAGAGAGAGGGGGTGCCAGTAAGGAAAATAACGGTCAAAGCAGGGCTATGGGAGTCTGTGCTGCAGTACATTTACTTACACTTTGAACTCAGAAAGGAAAACTCAAAGGAGACATGTTTTTCGCCTACTCTCTATGCTTTGGCTTTGGTCATCACCATCCCCTGTCTCAGTGGTGAGTCAGCAGGTTGAACTGTGCTGTAAGGGATCCTATAGGTATGAAATATAGACCCTGACCGGTTCTGACAACACCTCTGCCTGTTTGGCACGTATCAGTCCAGTTGCCTGGCATGGTGTTCAGTTGCCAGGTAAATACCATTAGTTGGTTTTTATCAAGGTTTCAATAAATTGCTTGATTAATTGAGTTGAACTCTTATGCTATGTTTAAAAATTAGGGTCCTTTTATGTGAGAAGTATCGCTCACCCTTGGCTAATGAAATGGTGACACACGTTGAATGGTTTTATGGAGCAGCAATGTCAGCACTGTTCACTGCATTTTCTCACAGTGTGATTCATATGCGTTCCTGTTGGCCTTTCTCTGTTCATTTTGTCCCATTTGATTTGGGAAATCTGTTCAGGGTCACTTCTGATCAGCAAAGGGCTCTTCTCAAGAGATACGCTTATATGGCATCACAGAAAATATAAACAGAGGGAAAGAGAGAAAGAAACAGCCTCTGGTTTGTGTTAAAAGAAGAGATTCAGAATGTTATTGTGTTGTGATATACCAAGGTCTTCAGATTGTCCATGAGGCTTTCAGTTTGACTGATGGTGTTTTGTAGTAGCACTGTGTATATTCCCTTCATAGATAGAGCTGTGTTGAAATGGTTTTTGGAAAGTGACACACATATGCACACACACACACACGCACAGTGTACATCCTCCCTACTAGCAGCTCAACCGTTGTATTTGTATGAACAGTATTCCTGTCTATTGATTTGTTCTCTCTAGCCAAAGGAGTGTAAAAGGTGGACGCAGCTAACAGTGATTACTGATTAGGCCTGGCTCAGATCCCATCACAGCTCCCTGTACCTTCTCCCTGTCACTTTCTGCTCTCTGCTGCATCCTTTCATTCTGTCAGTTCCTCTCCTCCGCTGCATCCTTTCATTCCTGCCCATCGGCCAGCCAGCAGACTGGACAGAAGGTCAGAGCGTCTAGTGCTGCCAAAACTCTGAGGATTTTTTGCCCCCCTCTTTCTTTTAGCGTTCCCTTTCCTCAGAAGTGCAGATTCTGGACCTCCTAATGAGTGTGTGTCACTCCCAGATACCATCTGCTCCTCAGTGCTCGCTGTGTGAATCAAATAAATATAGAACATGTGAAATCTTTCAAATGATCCTGATTAATCAAAGTCCCGAGATTCAAAGTCCCCCCCCCACACACACACAAACACACACACACACTGGTTGCACCACACACGCACTGGTTGAATCAACGTTGTTTCCACGGCATTTCAATGAAATTACATTAAACCAATGTCGACTGGAGGTTGAATTGACATCTGTGCCCAGTGGGACCCGTGTTGTTCAGACTCTGACATGCTGTCTATTGATATATGCTGGCTACACTCTACAGTACACCATGCACTAGAGCCAGGAACGTAGCTAGATATGAGAACACCGAGGTTCGGACCTCGCTCATTAAAATAAATCAAATAATTTGGAACTCAGTCGCGGTCTCAATTTACTAATGAGAGTTAGAATAGTAGAATACACATGGTGCAATTTCCAAACTTGGTTGTGCATCAGCAGCTTTCCTCTTGTTGTATGTAACTCACTGAAAGTCATTACATTTACCAATGTCTTTTTATTGTTTGTATTTTCTTTTGTAAATTAGTGCTGTTAGTCCAGCTATCTAATATGTACTAATCCGTGCCCAGGGGCCATGACCTCCAGGTGACCCCATTGATTTTGTTAGTCACTCGCACTCAGATTTCAAATTAACATGGCATATACAGAGAAGTCAAAAGTTTGGACACACATAATCATACAAGGCTTTGTCAATATTTTTGCTATGTTTAACATTGTAGAAAAGTAGTGAAGACATCATGTAGAAACAAATAAAGTGTTAAGAAAATCTAAATATATTTTAGATGTTAGATTCTTCAAAGTATCCACCCTTTGCCTTGATGGACAATGGACAATGGACAATGACGCCAAGCATACTTCCAAAGTTGTGGCAAAATGGCTTAAGGACAACAAAGTCAAGGAATTGGAATGGCCATCCCAAAGACCTGACCTCAATCCTATAGATAATTTGTGGGACAAAATTCACCCAACTTATTGTGGGAAGGTTGTGGATGGCTACCCGAAACTTTTGACCAAAGTTAAATAATTTAAAGGCAATGCTTCCAAATACTAATTGAGTGTATGTAAACTTCTGACCCACTGGGAACTTCTGACCCACTGGGAATGTGATGAAAGAAATATCACATTCTTAAAATAATTTGGTGATCCTAACTGACCTAAGACTAGGATTAAATGCCAAGAATTGTGTGTCACGACTTTCGCCTAAGTCTGTCCCTCTCCTTGTTCGGGTGGTGTTCGGCGTTCGACGTCACCGACCTTCTAGCCATCATTGATCCATTTTTCATTTTCCATTGGTTTTGTCTTGTCTTCCTACACACCTGGTTCCAATCCCATTCATTAAATGTTGTGTATTTAACCCTCTGTTTCCCCTCATGACCTTGTCAGAGATTGTTTGTTGTATGTAGGTGTGTTATTTTGTTCTGGTGTGTGACGGGTTTTTTGAATGTTTTTTTATCAAGTTTATTCTCCTGCTCCTGACTTCCCTGCCACCAGCATGCACCGCATTACATTGTGAAAACTGAGTTTAAATGTATTTGGCTAAGGTGTATGTAAACTTCCGACTTCAAAGGTATGAATTGAAAAGCACTCCAGGTGACTACCTCATGAAGCTGGTTGAGAGAATGTAAAGAGTGTGCAAAGCTGTCATCAAGTCAAAGGGTGGGTAGTTTGAAAAATCTCGATTATAAAATATATTTAGATTTTTTTGGTTACTACATGATTGCATATGTGTTATTTCATAGTTGTGATGTCTTCACTATTATTCTATAGTGTAGAGAATTGTAATTTTAAATATGAGTAGGTGTGTCCAAACGTTTGACTGGTACCGTATGTCATGGCAAAATGTTTAGCATTGGAGAAAATGTGCTTTTAAAACAGCAAAAAATCTCCCCACATCATGGCAAAATGTGTAGAATTGTAGGACATTTGATGTAAAACTGCAAAACAAAAAAACAGTTATGTAAATGCAAATGTATTTGTTTAGCTTCTGTTAATAAAATGCTTTTTTCTGCAAGCAGATCCCTTGCTACGTGTTAAATTCCAGTTTTTCATCCCGGTGCTTACTTAGTTGTATAGCTAATAAACTATGTGTTTGTAGATCAGCTGAAGTGAATCAAGCTACATTATCCAATGTGATAATGGCTGGGGTCATGTTTGCTTGTTTTTGCTGTCCTCTAAATAGCATTCTAGAGTTTTTAAATTGCATAGATGTGCAGTACAAAAGCTTCAACTTCCTTGAACATGTATTGGATTCCCACAACTTTCTTAAAATGGCTTGGATCATCACAGTCTGTGTATGTGGGAGAATAAATCAAGTGCACTGTCATCATCTCTTAGAAACAAGAAATTAGCATCACAGTGACAATGCGCTCCTAGTAACACAAAACCGTGGACATTTTGTTTAAATTTTACCCTCTCTAATTACGAGCCATATTGAATCTAAGTAACAAGGCTGTGGGTCCATGTCCCTCCAGACGAACAGAGTGGGGGTTCTCAGTGTTCACCAGTGTTATTCCAATCAAATCATGCTCTGTCACAACCCATGAGCATCCTCCCACTGCCTAACGACAAGTGACAGGTGGGAGCTCAGCTAGGTTAGAGAACACTGGGAGGATGTTTTACATTGATTACCTTGGTGACACACCAGCAACAGGAGGCATACTTTGAGACTATAATCAAAACATCATTGATAAGGAACATAGATTTGATATGACCCATTCTCAAAGTTTTCTACATTGTAAAGGGGGTGGTTGGAAAACTAATCTCATCCACTACCAATGTGCAATCTCCACCAGGGTGACAATACCACAGCAGCCATTTGGTATAAAGAAGCTAACAACACAACAGCTATCACAGTGAAGAAGATAGGAATGTATCATGCCTGCAATAAGATTCCTGACAGACACTACTGTAAGACAAAGGTATTTCTCTGTAGATGGCTTCATGATTGTTAGAGGCTATACTATATTGATGAGACAGCGGGTGGATAGACTATAAATGGCACATATGCCTGGAGTCATCAAGGCAGAGTGATTAAAGCTGAAAGTGGTTTGAGTACTCACAGCCAGGATGTGCCAGCAACAAGCTGTCACAGTCTCACTGCAGAATTAGTTCATTCTCTAAACGTAAAATTTGGAAGGTGCTCCAAGCATCAAATTTCAAAGAATTTGTATTGCCCCTTCTGCAATTTATTGTTCCATTTCTTAAGTTAATGCTTCAGTTTACGCACTAATTCTGAATGGATAATGTAAATGTTAAGATTTGGGATAAGGCTAAAACTCCACAAATGCGATCAAAACATGCAATGGTATGATCCAGAGACATGGGATTTCGTTCATCTGCTACCACCGTCCACAACACCCAACACGCACAACCCTAGCCTACGTGATGGTAATAGAACTCACTGTTGTCCCTAGTGGCTGGTTTAAAAGGCATTTCTCAACGTCCTCAGGACATGGATAGACGTCCAATTTCGATGTCAATCTTGAACGAAATGGCTGGTGCCAGACCTTCTCTGCAGTTCAGACTCCCACACGCAATGTATGTGTGTTTAGGCCCATGGCCCGCGTGTTATTTTGGCTCTCACTGGCCACAGGGTTGCAATGATTCAGACTTCAGTGGACACCTTACCTGGGTTTTTCCCCTGAGCTGTTCTGAGTGCAGTGGAGTCTCAGACAAGAGGGAGAGCAGCCTGCCTTGCCTTGCCGGGCTGTTTTTAGATCAGTGGAAAAACAGATTTATCCATTGGCTAAAGCTCTCCTTGTAGTTAAGCTTTTGGTCTGGTTTTAAATAGCCCTCGTATAAATCACTTCTATACCTAATTTCTTGTGATTTGTCACAAATATGTGCAATTGAAAATGATAATGTCAACATTGTGAGCAATCCACTTTCTTGTTTTGCTGTTCCTTATCAAGCATGATGACCTTCTGTATACATGATAGAGAGAAAAAGCCATTTCAGCTCAATGTTTGCTTGATATAGTGGGCTCTTATTCCCATCCAGCTCCTGTGCAAATCTTTAGAAAACTCTTTGACCTCCTTTCGACCAATAGATGGGTTATAAACAAAACCAACTTGTGCGCAACAATGGGGCAAAACAGGCATGAGTCAAAGGCCAAAGTGACAAAGTAATTACAATTTAGCAATTAACACGAGTGATAGATGTGCAGATGATGTGCAAGTAGAAACACTGGTGTGTAAAAGAGCACAAAAAAAAATATGGGGATGAGGTAGATAGTTGGTTGGATAGGCTATTTACAGATGGGCTGTGTACAGCTGCAGCAATCGGGAAGCTGCTCTGACAGCTGATGCTTAAAGTTAGTGAGGGAGATATTCGTCTCCAACTGCAATGATTTTTGCAATTCGTTCCAGTGATTGGCAGCAGAGAACTTAAAGGAAAGTCGGCCAAAGGAAGTGTTGGCTTTGGGGATGACCAGTGAAATATACCTGCTGGAGCGCGTACTATGGGTTGGTGTTGCTATGGTGACCAGTGAGCTGAGATAAGGCGGAGCTTTACCTAGGAAAGACTTATAGATGACCTAGAGCAAGTGGGATTGGCGACAAATATGCAGTGAGGACTAGCCAACGAGAGCATTCAGGTTGCAGTAGTATATGGGGCTTTGGTGACAAAACAGATGGCACTGTGATAGAATGCATTCAATTTGCTGAGTAGAGTGTTGGAGGCTATTTGGTAAATGACATAGACGAAGTCAAGGATCGGTAGGATAGTCAGTTTTACGATGGTATATTTGGCAGCATGAGTGAAGGAGGCTTTGTTGCGAAATAGGAAGCCGATTCTAGATTTAATTTTGGATTGGAGATGCTTAAAATGAGTCTGGAAGGAGAGTTTACAATCTAGCCAGAAACCTAGGTTTTTATAGTTGTCCACATATTCTAAGTCAGAACCGTCCAGAACAGTGATGCTAGTCGGGCAGGCGGGTGCGGGCAGCGATCTGTTGAAGAGTATGCATTTCGTTTTTCTAGCATTTAAGAGCAGTTGGAGGCCACGGATGGAGTGTTGTATGGCATTGAAGCTTGTTTGGAGGTTTGTTAAAACCTCTTGATACTACCCATCCCGGATCCGGGAGCGTAATCATCGCCTGAAACGAATTAGCATAACGCAGCGGACATAAATATCCCTAGAACATTTTCCTATTCATGAAAATCACAAATGAAATATATTGAGACACAGCTTAGCCTTTTGTTAATCACAATGTCATCTCAGATTTTCAAAATATGCTTTACAGCCAACGCTAGACAAGCATATGTGTAAGTTTATCATAGCCTAGCATAGCATTATGCCCTGCTAGCAGCAGGCAACATTTTCACGAAAATAAGAAAAGCAAACAAATTAAATAATTTACCTTTGAAGAACTTTGGATGTTTTCACTCACGAGACTCCCAGTTAGATAGCAAATGTTTATTTTTTCCCCAAAATATTATTTTTGTAGGCGAAATAGCTCCGTTTGTTCTTCACGTTTGGCTGAGAAATCGACCGGAAAATGCGGACACTACAACGCCAAACTTTTTTCCAAATTAGCTCCATAATATCGACAGAAACATGGCAAACGTTGTTTAGAATCAATCCTCAAGGTGTTTTTCACATATCTATTCGTTAATATATCCACCGGAAAACAATTGGTTTCTCATTAGAAGCGATTGGAATAATGGCTACCTCTGTACTTTACGCAAGATTTTCTGCGGGAGCCATCATGTGACCACTTGCTCAATGTGGTCCCTTACGGCTATTCTTCAACATAAATGCGTAAAAATACATCACAATGCTGTAGACACATTGGGGAATACGTAGAAAGCGTAAGCTCATCCGTAGCCCATTCACAGACATATAAGGAGTCATTGGCATGCAGCGCTTTCAAAATATGGGGCCCTTCCTGATTGGATTTCTATCTGGGTTTGGCCTGTAACATCAGTTCTGTTGCACTCACAGACAATATCTTTGCCGTTTTGGAAACGTTAGAGTGTTTTCTATCCAAAGCTGTCAATCATATGCATAGTCGAGCATCTTGTCGTGACAAAATATCCTGTTTAAAACGGGAATGTTTTTTATCCAAAAATGAAATACCGCCCCCAGAGTTTCAAGAGTTAACACAGTGTCCAAAGAAGGGCCAGATTTATACAGAATGGTGTCCTCCGCATAGAGGTAGATCAGAGAATTACTAGCAGCAAGAGCAACATCATTGATATATACAGGGAAAGAGTCGGCCCGAGAATTGAACCCTGTGCCACCCCCATAGAGACTGTCAGACGTTCGGACAACAGGCCCTCCAATTCAACACACTGAACTCTACCTGAGAAGTAGTGAACCAGGCAAGTCAGTAATTAGAGAAACCAAGGCTGATGAGTCTGCCGATAAGAATACGATGATTGACAGAGTCGAAAGCATTGGCCAGGTCGATGAAGACGGCTGCACAGTACTGTCTTTTACCGATGGCGGATATGATATCGTTTAGGACCATGAGCATGGCTGACCAGCTCGGAAACTGGATTGCATAGTGGAAAAGATACGGTGGGATTCGAAATGGTCTGTGGTGATCTGTTTGTTCACTTGGCTTTCGAAGACCTTAGAAAGGCAGGGCAGGATGGATATAGGTCTGTAACAGTTTGGGTCTAGAGTGTCTCCCACTTTGAAGAGGGGGATGACTGCGGCCGTTTTCCAATCTTTAGGAATCTCAGACGGTACAAAAGAGAGGTTGAACAGCGAAAGAGAGGTTGAACAGCAAAAGAGAGGTTGAACATGACAGACAATCCAGATGATATATATGATCCCTTGTTGATGTCACTTGTTCAATCCACTTCAATCAGTGTAGATCAAGGGGAGGAGACAGGTTAAAGAAGGATTTTTAAGTCTTGAGACAGTTGAGATATGGATTGTATATGTGTGCCATTCAGAGGGTGAACGGGCAAGAACTGCAAAGCTGCTGGATTTTTCACGCTCAACAGTTTCTCGTGTGTATAAAGAATGGTCCGCCACACAAAGGACATCACTCCAACATGACACAACAGTGGAAAGCATTGGAGTCAACAATGCTTTCGACACCTTGTAAAGTCCATGCCCCGATGAATTGAGGTTGTTCTGAGAGGGTGCAACTCAAAATTTTTACACTCAGTGTAGATTAGTTGGAGCTGACCTTATTGCATCAGAGATAATGAATCTGTGCTACAGTAAGCAGAATGTTAGAACTTCACTTCATTAATTGTGCATCGTCTAGTTCAGTCCTGTACTAGAATGTATAGTGCTGAGTCTTACTGAACAAGGAGGGGCTCCATGCGGGACCCAGATAAACACGGTCTGTGTGTGAGTGTGTGTGTATGTGTCTGTGTTCGTGCCCATGTTTGTGTGTGTGTGTACACACTGCTGCAGCCATCCACAGACTGTCTCAGTAAATAATTAACCTGGTATGACTCCCACTGCCATCTCTCCCACTGCCATCTTTAAAAAAAATATACCAACATTATGCATCCCATTAATCATGTGTGTTGTTGCTTTAAGAGCCACATCCTTCCACTGTCAGGCTGCATCCTGTGGCAGGCAGTGGATCCTCGGCCCTCACAGCACATCCTGTCTAGCAACAACACTCCCTCCCACAATATTGGTCTCCTCCCCTGGCAAAAAGATCTTTCAGGCAAGGTCAAATTCCTTCCACCAAGCTCAGGGTAGAGAGAAGCATCGAAGGAGTGTTTAAAATATATATATTATTAGGTTACCCATTAGCAGACGCCAATGGTGACAGCTAGTGTTCCTGGGGTCCAACACAAAATACATGACTGAAAAAATTACTTTACAATTTGCATACATTTAAAACATTAACATAGACAGACATTACAGACTTATATAGAGTGCCTTCAGAAATTATTCACACCCCTTGACTTTTACCACATTTTGTTGTGTTACTAAGTGTGATTAAAAGGTTTATAATAATACTATTTTTTTCCAAAGATATACACAAAATACTATGTAATGTCAAAGTGGAAGAACAATTCTAACAATTGTAAAACATAATTTAAAAAAAAACACAAATTAGATAAGTATTCAACAACCTGAGTCAATACATGTTAGAATCACCTCTTTGGCAGTGATTTCAACTGTGAGTCTTTCTGGGTAAGTCTCTCAGAGCTTTCCACAACTGGATTCAGCAACATTTGCCCATTATTCTTTAAAAAATTATTCAAGCTCTGCCAAAGTGGTTGTTGATCATTTCTAGACAACCATGTTCAGGTCTTGCCAGAGATGTTCAAGCAGATGTAATTAAAACATGTAGTTTGGCAACTCAGGAAAATTCACTGTCTTTTTGATAAGCAACCCCAGTGTAGATTTGGCATTGTGTTTTAGGTTATTGTCCTGCTGAAAGGTGAATTAATTTCCCAGTGTCTAGCGGAAAGCAGACTGAACCACATTTTCCTTTCGAATTTTGCCTGTGCTCCATTCCATGTATTTTTTTTTATCCTGATAACATCCCAGTCCTTAACTATTAAAAGCATACCCATAACATGATGCAGCCACACTATGCTTGAACATTTGGAGAGCAGTACTCAGTAATGTGTTGTATTGGATTTTCCCCATGTTCCCCATTACTTTAGTGCTTGTTGCAAACAAGATGCATGTTTTGGAATATTCTTTATTCTGTACAGGCTTCTTTATTTTCACTCTGTTAATTAGGTTAACATTGTGGAGTTACTACAATGTTGTTGATATATCATAAGTTTTCTTCAAGCACATCCATTGAACTCTATACCTGTTTAAAGTCACCATGTGGTTCATGGTGAAATCCCTAAGCGGTTTCCTTCGTCTCAAACAACTGAGTTAGGAAAGATCCCTGTATCTTTGATATGACTGGGTGTACTGAAACACCCTCCAAGGTGTAATTAATAATTTCACCATGATCAAAGGGATATTCAAGGTCTGCTTTTGATTTTTGTTACCAATATTTGTCCTTCTTTGT
Organism: Oncorhynchus kisutch; assembly: GCF_002021735.2. Lineage (NCBI taxonomy): Eukaryota > Metazoa > Chordata > Actinopteri > Salmoniformes > Salmonidae > Oncorhynchus > Oncorhynchus kisutch. The sequence goes on from NC_034177.2 coordinate 37,309,417, forward strand.
GAAACATTAGAAAAACTCCCTGGTCTTTGTGGTTGAATCTGTGTTTGAAATTCACTGCCTGACTTAGGGACCTTACATATATGTGTGGGGTACAGATATCAGACCCTTTTTTTTCAATTTTCACCAAAAATGACATACCCAAATCTAACTGACTGTAGTTCAGGACATGATGCATGGATATGCATATTCTTGATACCATTTGAAAGGAAACACTTTGAAGAGTGTCGAAATGTGAAATTAATGTAGGTGAATATAACACATTAGATCTGGTAAAAGATAATACAAGGAATAAAACATGCGCTTTTTTTGTTGTTGTTTTTTTGTGTTTGTTCCATCATTTTTTAAATGCATTTCTGTTCAAAATGTTGTATCAAGACTGCCCAAATGTGCCTTTTTGGTTTATTAATAACTTTTCAAGGTCTTATTTCAATGTAATAGCTACCGTAAATTGGACAGTGTAGTTAGATTAACAAGAATTTAATCTTCTGCCCATATCAGATATGTCTATGTCCTCGGAAATGGTCTTGTTACTTAAAACGTCATGTTAATCGCTCAACAGTCCTGTGGGGGGGGGGACACAGTTACAGTTAAACAGTTAAAAATTTTATTGCACACGGATTGTGTCCATTAAACTTATTATGTGACTTGTTAAGAAAGTCTTACTTCTAAACATGTTCAGGCTTGTCACGACAAATAGGTTGAATACTTATTGACGGAAGATATTTCAGCTTTTCATTTTTTTTAAATCTGTAAAAATTTGTAAAAACATAATTCCACTTTAACATTATGGGGTATTGTGTGTAGGCCAGTGGCAATCTTCATTTAACTATTTAAAAATTCAGACTGTAACACAACAACATGTGGAAAGAATCAGGCACTGTATTTATATAATACATCAAATAATCTACAACAAACATATATTTACACAGATAAGTGCTCTGACATGCTTGAATAAAAATGACCAAGTAGTGGTTTTATTTGTCTAGCTGCTCAATCTAGCTCTCCGCTGTCCTTCAACCCATCAATCCATCAACGAATTTACTTAATCTAGATGTTCTGTGAGGCTTGGAGAGCAGTGTATTGCAATGCATTACCTCTTGGGCCCAGATGAATCAAAACAGATTTAATTTTTCCATTGACTTTAGATCAGTCCATGACTTCTCAGGAATTGATCCAAACATTCAAAGAATAAATATTCCATGAAAAAGAAATACAGCTCAGAAGGTGGTGTGATCTATAGTGATTGTGGCCCTAGGATGCATCATTTAATATATTGCCTTCAGAGAGCTGGCTGTGGTTCTGTCTAAACACTTCCTTTATTATGGCTCCATTAATGATATCTCTCAGACCAACTCCCACAGCTCAGAAAGAGAGAGAGAGCGAGGGATAGGGTGAGCAGTGAAGAGGTGGTGTTCCAAATGTTTGGTATATTCAGTGTAGAGCTCACCTCTGTATTGTCATTGGGCTGCTAATGAACATTTGGGAGGGTAGACTACATACAAGGCCCAAAATACATTATTATGGTCACATCATTTCCATGGAAACCTCTCCTGTGGTAAATCTGATTAATTACACATTGAGTATGTTCACATGCATATTCATAATTTGTTATTAAATTGATTATGGCAGTAGGAAGATTATGTAATAGTCATGTAAACACCCTACTCTGCTTATCTTAGTCGACTTCAGGTCAAAATCGAAGTAAGCATACACTAATTAAAACATCTGTTTTTCTGAGCAATGTTTTGAAATATTAGGACACGTAAACACCTTAATCAGCGTTCCAGCGGTGTATTTGATCAGCTCATGTGCTAGCACCAGCTAAGCGAGCCTCCCTCTTTAGCGTGAGTGAAGTGATTTTGGAACAGCTAAATATATACGTCTTAGAAGTAGTTTTCACATACAAACTTTACATGTCCGAACTAAGAATCAAATATGAATCCCAAAAAGGACATGGTCAGGGACAGTGGCAGGAATCAGGGACAGTGGCCGCTGAGAATAAGAATGGAATAATGAAAGAGAGAATAGTCAATACTTCAGCTGGAAACCTGCTTGTCACATTTGAGACATGAAGCTAATTTACTCTAAAGGGCATTATTGCAATGGGAGACGAAAGTGTTATAAATGCGAGTCTGGCTTTCTTCTCGTCGTGCTTGGGCAAAGAGAGATTTATTTCCTCCCATTGAACCTGTCAGATGAATCTGATCATCATAGACAAGGCGGATTTATACCAGAACGACCTATTCTGTAGAGCCATCCTTTTTCAGGGACATCTGATGCCTGTAATATACAATACCAGTAAAAGGTTTGGACACACGTACTCATTCAAGGGTTTTTTCTTTATTTGAACTATTTTCTACATTGTTGAATTATAGTGAAGACATCAAATCTATGAAACCGCATATATGGAATCATGCAGTAATCACAAGTGTTAAACAAATCAAAATATATTTTATATTTGAGATTTTTCAAAGTAGCCACCCTTTGCCTTGCTGACAGCTTTGCACACCCTTGGCATTCTCTCAACCAGCTTCACCTGGAATGCTTTTTAAACAGTCTTGAAGAGTTCCCACATATGCTGAGCACTTGTTGGGTGCCTTTCCTTCCCTCTGCGGTCAAACTCATCCAAACAATCTCAATTGGGATGAGGTCAGGTGATTGTGGAGGCCAGGTCATCTGATACAGCACTCCATCACTCTCCTTCTTGGTAAAATAGCCCTTACACAGCCAGGAGATGTGTTTTGGATCATTGTCCTGTTGACAAACAAGGGCAATTACTCAAAGCCAGGGTAGGGAAACTCCAGTCCTCAGAGGCCTGATTGGTGTCACACTTTTTCTCCATCCCTAACAAACACAGCTGATGAATCAAATTGCGTTCTAAACTGAAGATCAGGATTAGGTGGTTATTGGAGTCAGGTGTGTTAGCTGGGACTGGGGAAAATTGTGACACCAGTCAGGAATTGCCTACCCCTGCACTAAGCGCAAACCATCGCTGCAGAATGCTGTGGTAGCCTTGCTGGTTAAGTGTGCCTTGAATTCTAAATAAGTCACTGACAGTGTCACCAGCAATGCACCCTCGCACCATCACAACTCCTCCTCCATGCCTCATGGTGGAAACCACACATGCGGAGATCATCTGTTCACCTGTTCACCTCTGTGTCTCACAAAGACACGGCGGTTGGAACCAAAAATCTCAAATTTGGACCAATTAGACCAAAGGACAGATTTCCACCTGTCTGATTCCATTGCTCATGTTTCTTGGCCCAAGCAAGTCTCATCTTCTTATTTGGTTTCCTTTAGTAGTGGTTCCTTTGCAGCAATTTGACCATGAAGGCAGGATTCACTCAGTCTCCTCTGAACAGTTGATGTTGAGAAGTGTTTGTTACTTGAACTCTGTGAAGCATTTACTTGGGCTGCAATTTCTGAGGCTGGTAATTCTAATGAACTTATCCTCTGCAGCAGAGGTAGGTCTGGGTCTTCCTTTCCTGTGGCGGTCCTCATGAGAGCCAGCTTCATCACAGCGCTTTATGCTTTTTGCAACTGCACTTGAAGCAAACTTTCAAAGTTCTTGAAATGTTCCGGATGAACTGACCTTCATGTCATAAAGTAATGATGGAATGTTGTTTCTCTTTGCTTATTTGAGCTGTTCTTGCCATAATATGGACTTGGTCTTTTACCAAATAGGGCTATCTTTTGTATACCACCGCTATCTTGTCACAACACAATTGTTTGGCTCAAACATATTAGGAAGGAAGAAAAATCCTCAAAAAACTATTAACAAGGCACACATGTTATTTGAAATGCATTCCAGGTGACTACCTCAGGAATCTGGTTGAGAGAATGCCAAGAGTGTGCAAAGCTGTCATCAAGGCAAAGGGTGGCTACTTTGAAGAATCTCAAATATTAAGTATGTTTTGATTTGTTTAACACTTTTTTGGTTACTACATGATTCTATATGTGTTATTTCATAGTTTTGATGTCTTCACTATTATTCTACAATGTGGAAAATAGTAAAATAAAGAAAAGCCCTTGAATGAGTAGGTGTGTACAAACTTTTGATTGGTACTGTAATAAACATTGCTTTGTGTTTGTTTTGTGAAATCAACTTTGCCTATCCATCTTTTTAATTTCCTGCTGTACTGTATGAGCATACGAAATCAGAATGTGCTGTGTCAGAGGATTTTCCCTAACCCTATCACCAAGCCTCTGTCAGCTCTGACAGACCTGCAGAGTTAAAAAGGGATGGAGAGAAAGAGAGTGTGATGGATAAAGAATGAATAAAGAAAGAAAGAAAGAAAGAAGGTGTCAAACAGCTCTTTAGTGGGATGGCTCTCATAATGGATGGCCCATTAGAGGGCTGCAGGTACGCAAAGTGTTGTAAACTAAAACAAACACTAAAATGTAAAGTGTTGTTCCCATGTTTCATGAGCTGAAATAAAATATCCCAGAAACGTTCCGTACACACAAAAAGCTTTTTTTGGACAGTATGTCCAATCGGCCTCACAACCAGACCACATGTCTGGAGTTGTGTGGGCGGGCAGTTTGCTGATGTTAACATTGTGAACAGGGTGCCCCATGGTGGGGTTATGGTATGGGCAGGCAAAAGCTGTGGACAACAAACTCAATTGCATTTTATCAATGGCAATTTGAATGCACAGAGATACTGTGTAAACAAAATCCTGAGGCCCATTGTCGTGCCATGCATCAGCCGCCATATCCTCATGTTTCAGCACGAGAATGAAAGGCCCCATGTCACAAGGATCTGTACACAATTCATGGAAGCTAAAAATGTCCCAGGTCTTCCATGGCCTTCATACTCACCAGATATGTCACTAATTAAGCAAGTTTGGGATGCTCTGGATCGACGTGTACGACAGCATGTTCCAGTTCCCACCAATATTCAACAACTTTGCACAGCCATTGAAGAGGAGTGGGACAACATTCCACAGGCCACAATCAACAGCCTGATCAACTCTATGCGAACAAGATGTGTTGCCCTGCATGAGGCAAATAGAGGTCACACCAGATACTGACTGGTTTTCTGATCCAGGCCCCAAACCCTAATACATTAATCATGTAATTCACCGATTGTCAATCCCTGTCCACCATTTGTTTCCAGGTCAAATTCACTGTTAAATAATTTAAGAATAAATATATTCAGTGCATTCGGAAAGTATTCAGACCCTTGACATTTCCACATTTTGTTAAGTTACAGCCTTATTCTAAAATGTACTTAAAGAGTTTTCCCCCCATTATTCTACACATGCCCAATAATGACAAAACAAAAACAATTTTGAATAAATTTTTGCAAATTTATATTAAAAATATATTCCATTTACATATAAGTACTCAGACCCTTTACTCAGTACTTTGTTGAAGCACCTTTGGCAGTGATTACAGCCTCGAGTCTTCTTGGCTATGATGCCACAAGCTTGGCACACCTGTATTTGGAGAGTTTCTCACATTCTTCTCTGCAGATCCTCTCAAGCTCTATCAGGTTGAATGGGTACTGTCGCTGCACAGCTATTTTCAGGTCTCTCCAGAGATGGTCCATCGTGTTCATGTCCGGGCTCTGGCTGGGCCACTCAACGACATTCAGTGACTTGTCCCGAAGCCACTCCTGCGTTGTCTTGTCGGTGTGCTTAGGGTCATTGCCTGTTGGAAGGCGAACCTTCGCCCCAGACTGAGGTCCTGAGTGCTCTGGAGTAGAATTTCATCAATGATCTCTCTGTACTTTGCTGCGTTCATCTTTCCCTTGATCCTGACTAGTCTTCCAGTCACTACAAGTGAAAAACATCCCCACAGCATGATGCTGTCAACATCATGCTTCACCGTATGATTGGCGCCAGGTTTCCTCCAGACGTGACACTTGGCATTCAGGCCAAATAGTTCAATCTTGGTTTCATCAGAACAGAGTATCTTGTTTTTCATGGTCTGAGAGTCCTTTAGGTGCCTTTTGGCAAACTCCAAGCATGCTGTCATGTGCCTTTCACTGAGGAGTGGTTTCTGTCTTGCCACTCTACCATAATGGCCTGATTGGTGGAGTGCTGCAGAGATGGCGGTCCCATCTACACATAGGAACTCTGGAGCTCTGTCAGAGTGACCATCGGGTTCTTGGTCACCTCCCTGTCCAAGGGCCTTCTCCCCTGATTGATCATTGTGGCTAGGCGGCCAGCTCTCTGAAAAGTATTGGTGGTTCCAAACTTCTTCTATTTAATATGATGGAGGCCAATGTTCTTGGGGACCTTCAATGCTACAGAATTGTTTTGGTACCCTTTCCCAGATCTGTTCCTCCTTTGACCTAATGACTTGGTTTTTGCTCTGACATGCACTGTCAACTGTGGGACCTTACATAGACAGCTGTGTTCCTTTCCAAATCATGTTCAATCAATTGAATGTACTAAAATTGGATTACACCTTTAACTTGTTTTGTTCAGTCTAAAAAATTGTGTGTTCAGATGGTATTGGAAACTTGAACATTTGTGACATGTATGGTAACACGCATTTGTTGTGACACCTCTGTAATTGCAGACTGCAATTACCACCGGTTACATGTTGTTAGTACAGTGTAACTATGAATTATTACCATTTCAATACTTGTTACAGTGTATCTAGCTACATATGTAATTACAATGTATTACGGACCCCTTAAACTGAAGTGTTACTCTAGCGACTGTTCACATCTTGTACTTGAATTGAAGTAGAAACTAGATAGGGGTATGCAAGTACATATTAATAGAGTCTTTATGTCAAGATGTCTCCATAAGAAAAGCGGAGACGACACATGATGATAAAGCACGACCATATTCAGTAGGTTGAGAAACAGTGTACACAGAGATAAGAAATAAGGGAGAAGTTCCACTGAAGGTCTCAGTGACAAATGACTAAATCATCTATCATGTTATGCAGTGAGGCTATCCTACTCCTCTAAGAGACACAGAAGTCACCAAGAACTTCACAGAGAAAGCGACAAAGAGAGAGATAGAGAGGGGGCGGGGGGAGTATAAGAGCTGCTTAAGAAAGAGAAGAACTGCCATGGTCTCATGTTATATCATATTCCATATCCCATGCTGTAATCATATCCGTCTCTGGGTAGGCTTTAAGCTTTAATGCAGTACATGAGCAGCACTGTCAACAGGCTCCCCTAGAATGGAAGGGAAATGTAACCTACTTCAACAGTCACACTGACCAGGCACTGTGACACAAAGGGAACAAGCATTTCTGTAAAAAAAAGTTTTTTTCTGAGTCATTCACTTCCTTCTTAACTCCAACACCAAGTTCATCTGATATGTACCACAAATACATATATTTGACAAGTGCTAATAATTCTAAACGGTTTCTCAGAGTTTGATATACTTCTTTACATAGAGTACGAGTCAAAAGTTAGCACAGCCCTACTCATTCAAAGGTTTTTCTTTATTTTTACTATTTTCTACATTGTAGAATAAGAGTGAAGACTTCAAAACTATGAAATAACACAAATGGAAGCTTGTAGTAACCAAACAAGTGTTAAATCAAAATAATTTTTATATTTGTGATTCTTCAAAGTAGCTACCCTCTTGGCATTATCTGGAATGTCACATGAGTTGACGCTGGAGTGACGTAGCAGGTATGGGGAGTCAAACATTTAATAAGGAACAGACATGGAACGAGACAGGAACAGCGTGAGCATACAAGAAAACAAAGACAAAAAACAATCAATCAATGCAGAAGCGGGGAACAGAGCTGGGGAACTGACAATTATAGGGAATGTAATAACAGGTGATGAGTGAGTCCAATATCGCTGATGCGCGTGACGAGGGAAGGCAAGTGTGCGTAATAGATGGTAGGAGTGTGTGACTTAGGGCAGCCGGGCTCCCTCAAGCGCCGGGGGGGAGAGCAGGAGCAGACATGACAGTACCCATCCCCCCCTCTAGGGGTGCCACCCGGCATCCCACCTGGGCGAACTGGCGAGACATGGGCGCTGGGCAAGCCAGTTGGGGAGTGGGAACCCAATGAACCTGCAGGAGCGTGAGAGCCTGGCGAGCCAGTTGAGGCATGGAAGCCCGACGATCCGGCTGAGGCAAGACACCTGTCAATCCCGCTGCATAGAGGGAGCCCAAAGATCCGGTGGAGTGTGACGTGGGATAGGAAGCCACCGAGCCAACCAAGGCAATGAAACCTCTTGAGCCAGCCAGGGCGTGAAAGCCCGATGGGCTGGCTTAGGCAACCCCGGTTCCATCGGTGGTGGAATCCACCCCAACATCACCAACAAAACAAAAAACAAACAAAAAAACTCCTGGACTGGCTGGGCAAACAAGAGGTGACGGTCAGGCTGAGGCCCGACGTGGGGATAGGCGTCATCCAAACCAACCGGGGCAAGGAAACCTCTAGAGCCAGCTAGGGCGTGGAAGGCTGACGAGCTGGCTAGGCACCCCCGGTTCCATCGGTGGCGACCCAGAGCTGATGCCACCATTACCAACCAGAATGCCAGTACTCGCCGATTCTTTGTGTGAAGGCATCTGCATTCTGTCACATGAGTTGATGCTGGTACGGGGAGTCCAACATTTAATAAGGAATATACATGGAACGAGACAGGAACAGTGTCAGAATACAAGAAATCAAAGACAAAAAATTATCAATGCAGAAGCGGGAAACAGAGCTGGGGAACTGACAAATATAGGGGGGGGTATTAACAGGTAATTAGTGAGTCCAGGTGAGTCAAATATTGCTGATGCGTGTGACGAGGGAAGGCAGGAATGTGTAATGGATGATAGTAGTGAGTGATGCAGGGCAGCCTGGCACCCTCAAGCGCCCGGAGGGAGGGGGGGGGGGGAGCGGGAGCAGACATGACATGGAATGCTTTCCAACAGTCTTAAATGAGTTCCCACTTATGTTGAGCACTTATTAGCTGCTTTTCCTTTACTTTGTGGTCCTACTCATCCCTAACCATCTCAATTGTGTTCAGGTTTGGTGATTGTGGAGGCCAAGCCATCTGATGCAGCACTCCATCACTCTTCTTCTTGGTTAAATAGCCCATACAGAGCCTGGAGGTGGGCTGGGTCATTGTCCTGTTAAAAAAACAAATGATACCACCACTAAGAGCAAACGAGATGGGATGGTGTATTGCTGCAGAATGCTGTGGTAGCCATGCTGGTTAAGTGTGCTTTGAATTGTAAATACATCACAGACAGTGTCACCAGCAAAGCACCCCCACACCAATACACCTCCTCCTCCATGCTTCACGGAGGGAACCACACTTGCGGAGATCATCCGTTCACCTACTCTGCGTCTCACAAAGACAAGTCCGTTGGAACCAAAAATCTCAAATTTGGACTCATCAAACCAAAGGACATATTTCCACCAGTCTAATGTCCAGTGCTCGTGTTTCTTGGCCCAAGAAAGTATTTTCTTCTTATTGGGGTCCTTTAGTAGTAGTATTTTTGTAGCAATTCAACCATGATGGCCTGATTCACACAGTCTCCTCTGAACAGTTGATGTTGAGATGTGTCTGTTACTTGAACTCAGTGAAGCATTTATTCTGTAATTTCTGAGGCTGGTAACTCTAATGAATTTATCCTCTGCAGCAGAGGTAACTCTGGGTCTTCCTTTCCTGTGGCAGTCCTCATGAGAGCCAGCTTCATCATAGCGCTTGATGGTTTTTGTGACTGCACTTGAAGAAACTTTCAGTTCTTGAAATGTTCAGGAATGACTTAAAGTAAGTAAATAATTGACTGTTGTTGCTCTTCGCTTATTTGAGCTGTTCTTACCATAATATGGACTTGGTATTTTACCAAACACGGCTATCTTCTGTATACCACCAGTACCTTGTCACAACACAATTGATTGACTCAAATGCATTAAGAAGGAAAGAAATTCCACAAATTAACTTTTAACTAGATACACCTGTTAATTGAAATGCATTCCAGGTGACTACCTCGTGAAGCTGGTTGAGAGAATGCCAAGAGTGTGCAAAGCTGCCATCAAGGCCAAGGGTTGCTACTTTGAAGAATCTCAAATATAGAATATATTTAGATTTGTTTAACACTTTTCTGATAACTACATGATGCCATGTGTTATTTCATAGTTTTGATGTCTTCACTAATATTAAAAAATTTAGAAAATAGGAAAAATAAATAAAGAAAAACCCTTGAATGAGTAGGTGTGTCCAAAATGTTGACTGGTACTCTATTTATATATACACTACCATTCAAAAGTTTGGGGTCACTTAGAAATGTCATTGTTTTCCATGAAAACATACATGAAATTAGTTGAAAAATGAAATAGTCAAGGCGTTGACAAGGTTATAAATAATGATTTTTAAATTAAATAATAATTGTGTCCTTCAAACTTTGCTTTTATCAAAGAATCCGCCATTTGCAGCAATTACAGGCTTGCAGACCTTTGACATTCTAGTTGTCAATTTGTTGATGTAATCTGAAGAGATTTCACCCCATGCTTCCTGAAGCACCTCCCACAAGTTAGATTGGCTTGATGGGCACTTCTTACATACCATACGGTCAAGCTGCTCCCACAACCGCTCAACAGTGTTGATGTACGGTGAATGTGCTGGCCACTCCATTATAGACAGATTATCAGCTGACTGCATCTTTCCTAAATAGTTCTTTCATAGTTAGGAGCTGTGCTTTGGGTCATTGTGCTGTTGTAGGAGGAGATTAGCTCCAATATAACGCTGTCCACAGGGTATGGCATGGCGTTGCAAAATGGAGTGATAGCCTTCCTTCTTCAAGATTCCTTTTACCCTGTACAAATATCCCACTTTACCACCACCAAAGCACCCCCAGACCATCACATTGACTCCCCCATGCTTGACTGATGGCGTCAAGCACTCCTCCCGCATCTTTTCATTTTTCTGAATCTCACGAATGTTATTCTTTGTGATCGGAAACCTCAAACTTAGATTTGTCAGTCCATAAGACTTTTTTCCAATCTTCCTATGTCCAGTGTCTGTGTACTTTAGCCCATCTTAGTCTTTTATTTTTATTGGCCAGTCTGAGATATGGCTTTTTCTTTGCAACTCTGCCTCGAAGGTCAGCATCCCGGAGTTGCCTCTTCACTGTTGACGTTGAGACTGGTGTTTTACGGGTACAATTTCATGAAGCTGCTAGTTGGGGACTTGTGAGGCATCTGTTTCTCAAACTAGACACACTAACTTGTTCTCTTGCTCAGTTGTGCACTGGGACCTCCCACTCCTCTTTCGATTCTGGTTAGGGCCAGTTTGCACTGTTCTGTGAAGGGAGTAGTACAGTGTTGTACGAGGTCTTCAGTTTATTGGTAGTTTCTCGCATGGAATAGCCTTCATGTGCTTTTCTTTCAAAACAATGACAATTCTATGTGACCCCAAACTTTTGAACGGTAGTGTACATAACATACATTATTTCACTGAATGTTTCGCCCGAATAAACCAGATTTCCTGCATTTCATACATGATATTCACGTTGAATATTTCATGAATCATTCAAATTATTTGTGGAACATATGCAGATGTGCACAGCCTGATGGTCACATTAAATGCTGGGTGAGGCTGGGGCAAGGCCACAAGGCTAGAGCTACAGTATAAGGGGACAATTTGTGAAACTATCAGTATTCAACCCCTGTATGGTTGCATCATACCAACTGTATGGATGTAAGGGCTATCAGCTTACAGACTGCAGCAAGTGTGTTTGTGTGTATGTGTATACTCTTGTCTGTGTGCATACGTGTGTGTATTGCAGGCCTTGCTCTGACTCACCCTCCACTATCAGCCTAGGAGATTGTCAGTGCGCCCCACTGCAGCTCTTTCACGCAACTCTGGTCACATTTGTTCCTCCAGCTCCATAACTGGGAAAAGAGGCAGAAATAGAACAACTGACTGTGGCTAAAATCACCATCAGCAATCAACTTTCCACCAGTGAAAAGCCCATTCTTTACACTGTGATTCATTTGAATGTTTTTGTTGATGTTTTTAATAAAAGTGATAATGAATATTTGCTGAGTATCTACAGTGCCTACAAAAAGTATTCACACCACATGACATTTTCATATTTTGTTGTTACAGCCTGAATTTAAAATGTTGTACATTGAGATTTTGGGTCACTGATCTACACACAATACTCCATAATGTCAAAGTGGAATTGTGTTTTTAGAAATGTTTACAAATGAATAAAAAATGAACAGCTGAAGTGCCTTGAGTTAGTAAGTACTCAACCCTTTTGTTATGGCAACCCGAAATAATTTCAAGAGTAAACATATGCTTAACAAAACACATAATAAGTTGCGCTCTTTGTGCAATAATTGTGTTTAACATGATTTTTAAATGACTACCTCATCTCTGGACCCCACACATCCAATTATCTGTATCCTTAAGTCGAACAGTGAATTTCAAGCACAGATTCAACCATAAAGAACAAGGAGGTTTTCCTACAGTTCACAAAGAAGGGTACCTATTGGTAGATGGGTCAAAAAAAGTCAACAATGAACATCTCTTTGACCATGGTGCAGTTATTATTTTTACACTTTGGATAGTGTATCAATACATCCAGTCACGAACAAGATACAGGTGCCCTTCCTAAAACAGTTGCCAGAGAGTATGGACATCGCTCAGGGATTTCACCATGAGGCCAATGGTGATTTTAAAACAGTTTCATAGTTTAATGACTGTGATAGGAGATAACTAAGGATGGATCAACAACATTGTAGTTACTAATCTAATTGACAAAGTGAAAAAAAGACGCCTGTACAGAATAAAACATATTCCAAAACATGCATCCTGTTTGCAATAAGGCTCTAAAGTAATACTGCATAAAATGTGGCAAAGAAATACACTTTTAATGTTTGGGGTAAATCCAACAAAACATATCACTGAGTACAACGCTTTATATTTTCATGAATGATGGTGGATACATCATCGGCAAGGACTAGGGAGTCTCTAGGGGAAAAATACATGGATTTGAGCTAAGCACAAGTAAATTACTAGAGGAAAACCTGGTTCAGTTCACCTTTCAGCAGGACAATAACTCAAAACATAATGTCAAATATAGACTAGAATTTAATGGTTTTGAGTTAAATCGGCTTGAAATTATAGGGCAAGACTGTAAAATGGCTGTCTAGCAATGATCAACAACCAACTTGACAGAGCTTGACACATTATTTTAAAGAACAACTGGCAGATCTTGTACAATCCAGGTATGCAAAGCTCTTAGAGACTTACCCAGAAACACCCACCGCTGTAATCGCTGTGAAAGTTAATTCTAACATGTATTGGCTCAGGGGGTTGAATACTGATCTAATCGCAATGTAATAGTGTTTTATTTTCCATTAGTAGAAAACTACTCTTCCACTTTGACATTACACAATATTTTGTGTCGATCGTTGACAGAAATGTTGAATTAAATCTGTTTTAAATCACACTTTGTAACACATCAAAATGTGGAAAGAATTAAGGGATGTGAATACATTCTGAAAACATTATATATAGTGTTGTGTGACTTGCTCATTAGATTTACTTGCTGAAAACAAGAACAACTCCAGAAATTATTCATGCTTCTTAGTTGCTTTGCTGCGCCACCTGTAGCACCAAAACCTTAAAAGCTACAGCAAAACAACTTTTATAAATGCAGATTGGCACTGGTACTGTTGAATGAATAAACTTTTATGATGCTACAAATACTTTCACACTACAGAAATATTTGCATTAATCATAATGCATTTCAATGGCTGTAGACTTGAATTATAAAAATGTCCATCTTAACTACTGTTGTTTTCAATTTACTAAAGTTAGAAATGCCATTCAAACTTTAAAACAGGTAAACCGGTTGTCACGCCCTGATCTGTTTCACCGGTCCTTGTCTCCACCCCCCTCCTGGTGTAGCTTATTATCCCCAGTGTATTTATCCCTGTGTTTCCTGTCTCTCTGTGCCAGTTCGTCTTGTTTTGCCAAGTCAACCAGCATTTTTCTTAGATCCTATTTTTCCCAGTCTCTGTTTTTTCCTAGCCCTGCTGGTTTTTACCTTTGTCTGTCCTGATGCCTAACCCACCTGCTTGACCACTCTGCCTGTTCTGACCTCGAGCCTGCCTATCCCCTTTTACTGTTTGGACTCTGACCTGATCACTGAACCCCTGCCTGTCCTGACCTCAAGCCCGCCTTTCGCCTGGTACGGTTTGGACTCTGACCTGGTTTCTGAACTCTTGCCTGTCCCCAACCTGCCTTTTGCCTTCCCCTTTTGTTCTAATAAATATCGGAGCTCAACTATCTGCCTCCTGTGTCTGCATTTGGGTTTCGCTTTGTGCCCTTATAGCCGTCTAGGAGACGTTGCTCGTATGCAGCTTTTTGACACCTTTTGAATTAAACACATTTAAAATATTCATAAACGCTCCATAGGCTACAAGGAGACTTTGGGGATTTGCCACTGTTCTTGAACCTGTAAAGCTATAAACATCAAATTATTAATGACATGTACAGACTAACTCAACTTAGTTGATTCATACTTCATGAATTATAATGCTTGGTGTACCCTCATTCATTTCAATGGTGGAATGCAACATTCTAAACTGAAATAACTGCCACAAAAATGTCAGTGTTCAAACTAAATCATTATGAGAAAATAGGTCACTGCAACCCATAGCCTATAAAAACCCTATCACTACTATTAATGCTACTACCATTATTACTGCCATCACTACCACTACTACTAATGTATTTCACAACCATACATACTTCAAGACTAGCAAGCACACACACTTACTTCAGGAATTTACATTTACTTCATGTCCTTTTCTAGATGTCATTGTTTATTTCCTACACATTCCAATATAAGGTATAATTCATGGATATGAGGGTTATTTCAGAATAGGCAAGAGGCAATAGCCAAATTTCATCAGATAGCACATCAGGCACGGAGAATGACTCCCGTGGCATCCATTGAAATGTGTTGTCACGCCTTGGTCTTAGTATTTTGTGTTTTCTTTAATTATTTGTTCAGGCCAGGGTGTGACATGGGTTATTGTGTTGTCGTATTGTTTTTTTTGTAGGCATTGGGATTGTGGTTGATTAGGGGTGTGTCGAGTGTAGGCTTGGCTGCCTGAGGCGGTTCTCGATCAGAGTCAGGTGCTTCTCGTTGCCTCTGATTGGGAACCGTATTTAGGTAGCCTGAGGTCGCTTTGTATTTCGTGGGTGATTGTTCCTGTCTTTGTGTAGTGTTCACCAGATAGGCTGTAGTTAGGTTTCACGTTCCGTTTGTTGTTTTGTATCTATTAAGTTATTTCATGTATCGTCACTTTTTCTTCATTAAAGAACATGAGTAACCCCCACGCTGCATTTCGGTCCGACTCTCTTTCTACAAACGAAGAACGACGTTACAGAATCACCCACCACACACGGACCCAGCGGCGTGGTTACAGGCAGCGACCGCAGGAAAAGCGAAAGGAGGAATGGACATGGGAAGACGTATTGGATGGCAAAGGTTGTTACACTTGGGAGGAGATACTGGCTGGAAGAGATCGCCTCCCATGGGAACAGGTGGAGGCACTTAGGATTGAAGAGCCAGCACGGCGACGCGGATGGAAGCCTGAGAGTCGGCCCCAAAAATTTATTGGGGGGGGGCTTACAGGGAGTATGGCTATGCCAGGTAGGAGACCTGCGCAAACTCCCTGTGCTTACCGGGGGGCTAAAGAGACCGGGCAGGCACCGTGTTATGCTAGTGAGCGCACGGTGTCTCCAGTGCTGGTGCATAGCCCGGTACGGTTCATACCAGCCCTTCGTATTGGCCGGGCTAGAGTGGGCATCGAGCCAGGTAAGCTTTGGCAGGCTCGGTGCTCAAGAGCTCCAGTGCGCCTGCACGGTCCGGTCTATCCAAAGCCACCTCCACACACCAGTCCTCCGGTAGCAGCTCCCCGCACCAGGCTTCCTGTGCGTGTCCTCGCTCCAGTATCACCAGTGCCCGCACCACGCATCAGGCCTACAGTGCGCCTCGCCTCTCCTGCTCTGTCGGAGTCTCCCGCCTGTTCAGCACAGCCAGAGCCTTCCTTCCCTCCTGCGCTGTCGGAGTCTCCCGCCTGTTCAGCGCAGCCAGCGTTTTCCTCCTCTCCTGTGCTGTCGGAGTCTCCCGCCTGTTCAGCGCAGCCAGCGTTTTCCTCCTCTCCTGCGCTGCCGGAGCCTCCTGCCTGTTTGAAGCAGCCTGAGCTGCCAGTCTGCAGGGTGCTGTCAGTCTGCAAGGAGCTGCCAGTCTGCAAGGAGCTGCCAGTCTGCAAGGAGCTGCCAGTCTGCAAGGAGCTGCCAGTCTGCAAGGAGCTGTCAGTCTGCAAGGAGCTGTCAGCCTGCATGGAGCAGTCAGAGCTGTCAGTCTGCAAGGAGCTGCCAGTCTGCAGGGAGCTGTCAGTCTGCAAGGAGCTGCCAGTCTGCAAGGAGCTGTCAGCCTGCATGGAGCAGTCAGAGCTGTCAGTCTGCATGAAGCAGCCAGAGCTGTCAGTCTGCAAGGAGCTGCCAGTCTGCAAGGAGCTGCCAGTCTGCAAGGAGCGCCAGTCTGCAAGGAGCTGTCAGCCTGCATGGAGCAGTCAGAGCTGTCAGTCTGCATGAAGCAGCCAGAGCTGTCAGTCTGCAAAGAGCTGCCAGTCTGCAAGGAGCTGCCAGTCTGCAGGGTGCTGTCAGCCTGCATGGAGCAGTCAGAGCTGTCAGTCTGCATGAAGCAGCCAGAGCTGCCAGTCTGCAAAGAGCTGCCAGTCTGCAAGGAGCTGCCAGTCTGCAGGGTGCTGTCAGCCTGCATGGAGCAGTCAGAGCTGTCAGTCTGCATGAAGCAGCCAGAGCTGTCAGTCTGCAAGGAGCTGCCAGTCTGCAAGGAGCTGCCAGTCTGCAAGGAGCTGTCAGTCTGCAAGGAGCTGTCAGCCTGCATGGAGCAGTCAGAGCTGTCAGTCTGCAAGGAGCTGCCAGTCTGCAGGGAGCTGTCAGTCTGCAAGGAGCTGCCAGTCTGCAAGGAGCTGCCAGTCTGCAAGGAGCTGTCAGTCTGCAAGGAGCTGTCAGTCTGCAAGGAGCTGTCAGCCTGCATGGAGCAGTCAGAGCTGTCAGTCTGCAAGGAGCTGCCAGTCTGCAGGGTGCTGTCAGCCTGCATGGAGCAGTCAGAGCTGTCAGTCTGCATGAAGCAGCCAGAGCTGCCAGTCTGCAAGGAGCTGTCAGCCTGCATGGAGCAGTCAGAGCTGTCAGTCTGCATAGAGCAGCTAGATCCGCCAGTCAGCCATGATCTTCTAGATCTGCCAGTCAACCAGATTCTTCCAGATCAGCCTGTCAACCAGAATCTTCCAGATCTGCTAGTCAACCAGAATCTTCCAGATCTGCTAGTCAACCAGAATCTTCCAGATCTGCTAATCAACCAGAAACTTCCAGATCCGCCAGCCAGCCAGGATCTACTGGAGCCTACTACCTTCCTGAGCTTCATCTCAGTACTGGGCTTCCTCTCAGTACTGGGCTTCCTCTCAGTACTGGGCTTCCTCTCAGTACTGGGCTTCCCCTCAGTCCCGAGCTGCCTCAGTCCCGAGCTGCCCCTCAGTCCCGAGTTGCCCCTCAGTCCCGAGCTGCCCCTCAGTCCCGAGCTGCCCCTTAGTCCCGAGCTGTCCCTCAGTCCCGAGATGCCCCTCAGTCACGAGCTGCTCCTCAGTTCTGTGGGGTTCTGGGTGAGGACTATTAGGCCATGGTCGGCGGAGAGGGTGGATTATCCCAGGATGCGAAGGGGAGGAACTATGACATTTATGGAGTGGGGTCCACGTCCCGAGCCGGAGCCGCCACCATGGACAGACGCCCATCCGGACCCTCCCTATGGTTTTGAGGTGCGTCCGGGGGTCCGCACCTTGGGGGGGGGGGGTTCTGTCACGCCTTGGTCTTAGTATTTTGTGTTTTCTTTAATTATTTGTTCAGGCCAGGGTGTGACATGGGTTATTGTGTTGTCGTATTGGGGTTTTTTGTAGGCATTGGGATTGTGGTTGATTAGGGGTGTGTCGAGTGTAGGCTTGGCTGCCTGAGGCGGTTCTCGATCAGAGTCAGGTGCTTCTCGTTGCCTCTGATTGGGAACCGTATTTAGGTAGCCTGAGGTCGCTTTGTATTTCGTGGGTGATTGTTCCTGTCTTTGTGTAGTGTTCACCAGATAGGCTGTAGTTAGGTTTCACGTTCCGTTTGTTGTTTTGTATTTATTAAGTTATTTCATGTATTGTCACTTTTTCTTCATTAAAGAACATGAGTAACCACCACGCTGCATTTCGGTCCGACTCTCTTTCTACAAACGAAGAACGACGTTACATGTGTGGCCTTTTCATGGCTTTCTTTTGCAAATGACTATGAATTAACTGACTTGTTTCCTAAATCTTGTCAATAATAACATCTTATTAAAACCCAGTAAGGTCGATGTCCGTGTCCCTGTGGAAATCTAAGTAGCCTAATAAAAAACAGTTTAAGCTAGAGATATCTTTTTTTTAACTTTAGATGCATCTCAATCTCCGGCATCTGCCTATGTCGCACTTCTGCATCTGCAGTGACAGGTGACAAAGCTAGAGAGATGTTTTGTTTAGTGACAAAAATGGTATGGTAGTATGGTATGGTTCTCAATCAGAGGCAGGTGTCGTTAGTTGTCTCTGATTGAGAATCATATTTAGGTAGCCTGGGTTTCACTTTTGGTTTGTGGGTGTTTGTTTCCGTGTGAGTCTTTGGGCCACACAGTACTGTTTCGGTTTTCATTTTGTTCACATCGTTTATTGTTTTGTTTTTCAGTGTTCAGTTCATTTTGAATAAATCATCATGAACACTTACCACGCGCGTCCGATCCTTCTTCCACCTCTGAATGCCGTTACAGAAACACCCACCACAAAAGGACCAAGCAGCGTGGTAACGGGCAGCAGCAACAGCAGCGATGTCAGGACTCCTGGACATGGGAGGACATTTTGGACGGCAGGGGTTGCTACACATGGGAGGAGATCCTGGCTGGAAAGGATCAACTCCCATGGGAACAGGGGGAGGCAGCTAGGAGAGCAGAGGCAGCCGGAGAGAGGAGCCAGCAATACGAGGGAACACGGCTGGCAAGGAAGCCCGAGAGGCAGCTCCAAAAATGTATTGGGGGTGGCACACGGGGAGTGTGGCTAAGGCAGGTAGGAGACCTGCGCCAACTCCCCGTGCCTACCGGAGAGCGAGAGGGACCGTGCAGGCACCGTGTTATGCGGTGGAGCGCGTGGTGTCCCCGGTGCGTGTGCATAGCCCGGTGCGGTACATTCCAGGTCCTCGTATCTGCCGGGCTAGAGTGGGCATCGAGCCAGGTGCCATGAAGCCGGCTCTATGCATCTGGTATCCAGTGCGTCTCCTCGGGCAGGAGTACATGGCACCAGCCTTACGCAGGGTGTCCCCGGTTCGCCAGCACAGCCCAGTGGTCCGGTGGCAGCCCCCTGCATCAGGCTGTCTCTCAGTTTTCTCCCTACAGGTGCTCCCGCCTGTCCAGCTCTGCCAGAGCCTTCCTCCTGCCCAGCGCTGTCAGAGTGTCCCATCTGTCCTGAGCCGCCAGAGTCTCCCGTCTGTCCTGAGCCGCCAGAGTCTCCCGTCTGTCCTGAGCCGCCAGAGTCTCCCGTCTGTCCTGAGCCGCCAGACAGAGCCACCAGTCTGTCAGGAGCCTCCAGAGCCGCCAGTCAGCCAGGAGATGCCAGAGCCGCCAGTCAGCCAGGAGCTTCCAGAGCCGTCAGCCATCCAGGAGCTGCCAGAGCCGTCAGCCAGCCAGGACCTGAAACAGCCATCAGCCAGCCAGGAGCTGCCAGAGCCGTCAGCCAGCCAGGAGCTGCCAGAGCCGTCAGCCAGCCAGGAGCTGCCAGAGTCGTCAGCCAGCCAGGAGCTGCCAGAGCCGTCAGTCAGCCAGGAGCTGCCAGAGCCGTCAGTCAGCCAGGAGCTGCCAGAGCCGTCCTTCACTCCGGAGTCTCCCGCCTGTCCGGCGCTGCCAGAATCTCCCGTCCATTCTGGACCCGTGGCGAGGGTCCCCAGTCCGAGGTCGGCGGTGAGAGTCTCCGCTCTTAAGAGGCCACGGGGGAGGTTGAGGAGGCGGACAAAAACTGTGGTGAAGTGGGGTCCACCGCCCACCCAGACCGTCCCCTATAGGTTCAGGTTTTGCGGCCGGAGTCCGCACCTTTGGGAGGGGGGGGGGGGGTACTGTCACGTTCTGACCGTAGTTCTGTTATTTTATTCTTTGTTTTAGTATGGTCAGGGCGTGAGTTGGGGTGGGCAGTCTATGTTTGTTTTTCTATTATGGTTTTTGTGTTCGTATGGTATGTTAGTATGGTTCTCAATCAGAGACAACTAACGACACCTGCCTCTGATTGAGAATCATACTTAGCTAGCCTGGGTTTCACTTTTGGTTTGTGGGTGTTTGTTTCCGTGTGAGTCTTTGGGCCACACTGTACTGTTTCGTTTTTCATTTTGTTCACATAGTTTATTGTTTTGTATTTCAGTGTTCAGTTCGTTTTGAATAAATCATCATGAACACTTACCACGCTGCGCCTTGGTCCGATCCTTCTTCCACCTCTAAATGCAGTTACATTTTTTATATACTTTAAAGTGTCTTAAAATTCTAAATCAAATAGCAAAATGATCCTTGATATGACCTTAAAACAATTCTATATAGCTAAATGGTTCATTGTTTACTCCATGTGTAACTCTGTGTTGTTGTCTGTTCACACTGCTATGCTTTATCTTGGCCAGGTCGCAGTTGTAAATGAGAACTTGTTCTCAACTAGCCTACCTGGTTAAATAAAGGTTAAATAAATAAAAAATATTTTAAAAAATAGAACCCCCTCTCCCCCAACTTAGACAGGGCTTAGACTGTTATCCAACAGCTAGAATTTACCATACACAATTTAACTGTGGGAACATGGTGGCTCTCAACAGCAGACAACAAAGAGAGAGTTAGCCTCTACTATACGACAGATTGTTAATGAGTAGATTACCTCAGCATTTGACTTACAAGTGAATCACTGAATCATTGGCAGTGCTCACTGTTAAAGTCTTGAGAAGACATCCAATGACAGAGGTGCAACTCTATGATCTGGAAACAGCGCAGGCTAAATTGTAAGGGATAATCAAAATCCTAAAAGACAAAACGGAATCATTAGAAAATAATTCCTGTAAATTCAATATGCGGGTCACAGGACTTGATGTGGAAGCAGGCAAACCAACTTCCTTCATAAGCAATATTTTCTATGAACTGTTCGTGCAGGAGATGCTGGGTCCCATGCCACTGATTAACAATGCGCACAGCACCGGTCAACTCCGCAACGGCGCTCACTGTATGATTGTACGGATCCACAGCTTTGAAGTCAAGCGTTAAATTGTTTGTCTTGCAGCTGAATCCAGGGGTCTGACCTATGCAGGGAATAGGATGAGTATCTACCCAGACCTGAGTGACGAATTGCTAAAATAGAGGGAAATCTACAACGAGGTTAGATTTCAGCTACGCTAGCTAAATCTGAGATACGGCTTAATACACACTGCAAAACTCATCTGGACTTTCCAGCACACAACACAAACATTTTCCACTGCAAAGGAAGCTCAAGTGTTCTTCAAGAAGCACATCAAAGTCAACACAAAAGGGGCAAGCCGACAAATTGAACCCTATGACTGGCTCATTATTCAGGCATTCTATCCATGCACAATCATGCAGTCCAGCCTATGGCTATGATGCTATCCTTAGCATAAGACAACAAGGACACCCCTCATGTTTGGGTACAAGAACAATCAAACTATTATTGCTGAGCAATGATCTTGTTATAATTGTATTGCCTATGGTCCATTACATTTACACAGTGATGACACCATGCTAATTAATGAACAAAGGACAATATATGGATCCTACATCCTACGTCTGTCATATCTTCTTTTTTGTTTTCATATTTGTTGTTTTGTTTTTCATTACCCACCCTTGTCAAATGAATTGTAAATGTCTGAATGGGTTACTTATTTTGTTTTAAATGTATTATTATAAAAAAATGTAATACCTTAAGACCAAATATATGCTGCTTCAGAGATGTCATATGTAAGGCTGCCACTCGCCTTTATGCTGCAACTCTGTAACTGGAGAAATGGGGGCAGGGAAGGGTGGAGGGGGAACAGTTTATAGAGAGGGTGGGGAGTGACCAATGGGTGGGTTTCACCTGTGGGTCCTGCTTTTTATTTTACATCCATGGGATTATAAACACTAAAGATGACAATTACATTTTAGAACAACAATGGCAACACTAGCTTTTCTCCCATGGAATTTGAAAGGACATAATATACCTTTCAAACGTTCCAGCTGTCTTGATATTCTAGCAAGAAATCATATTGATATAGCAGTATTTCTCAAGCTTGGTCCTGTGTACCGAATGGGGTGCACATTTTGGTTTTTGCCCTAGCACTATACAGCTTTCAATAATCAAAGCTTAATGACGAGTTGATTATTTGAATCAGCTGTGTAGTTCTAGGAAAGAAAAAAAGTGCACTCCTTGGGGTCCCCAGGAACGAGTTTGGGAAGCACTGTGATACAGCAATGCTCCAAGAAACACACCTGTTCCAAATGGATGTACATAGAATAGAGAATAATGTGTACAAACTGTTTGCTTTTTCATCAGCCCCAAATAAAGCTAAGGGTGTAATGATAATGATAGATAAGAAACTCATATTCACCATCCACCAAGATCAAGAATGCAGGATCAAACACAATGGAAAGAAAACCACCTTTATTAATGTGTATGCACCAAATTCATATGATCCTAAGTTTTTTGACTCTCCGAATAGCATATAGCTATCCACAGGCAACCAAGGTTCTTCAACATATACTCTCTGATTACAACCTCATTGATGCCAGATGAGCTTAGAGCCACAAAATGGCACTTTAATGTTTCCTTACAGCAAAATCCTATTTTCTGTGAACAATTTGCAACTGAATTGAATTCATTCATAATGATCAACAACAATTCTGTTGATGATCCCCAGATTTTATTGGATGCCATTAAAGGTTTTATTAAATACAATGCAACTGAATTTGCATCTGGGCTGAATAAATCACAATTATAGAAGATATCAGAATTTGAAAAGTTGCAAATGACAGAGTGTTATCAACAAACACATTTTTCAGACTGGGTAGCGTCCATTCTCTTAAACTTCTTCAGGATTGGTGGGTCGCCTGCGGGACGGTTGAGCTAACGTAGGCTAATGTGAGTAGCATGAGGTTGTAAGTAACAAGAACGTTTCCTAGGACATAGACATATCAGATATTGGCAGAAAGCTTAAATTATTGTTAATCTAACTGCATTGTTCAATTTACAGTAGCTATTACAGTGAAATAATACCATGCTATTCTTTGAGGAGAGTGCACAGTTTTGAACATGAAAAGTTGTTAATAAACAAATTAGGCACATTTGGGCAGTCTTGATACAAAATTAGCATGTCATCCCATCCAAAATAGGCATAGACATGATTCTTTTCCTCCATGGCTGAGAGAAATAAGGCCAGAATAACAGCAAAGTAGCTGCATTTATATTTGTTTAAGCTGTTTTCTAGTGACATTTATTTAGTACCTACATAACAATTAGTTAATTGTGCGTAATTTCGCCTGGTATAGAAAATGTGTTCACTAGTCCGGACACTGTTGTTCAGAAAAGATAGCCAACAACAAAGCTAAAACAATCAGTTCAAACTGAAGCTGGAAAGACTGCAAACTAGCTGCACTTCATTTCGTTCTTACCTTTTTTCAATTTACATTTATTTGTATATATCCATAAAAATGATGCCAGCTGATTCATGATTTCGAACTGGCTGAGAAACACTGCCTGCCTGTCTGTCTCATCCCGAGTCCCAACACGTTCATTACTATAGATCAGCTGAAGATCAAATTTGAATCTTGAAACAATGTTGTAAATGTCGTAGAGACAGACAGCAAAGTTTATACAAATCTTCGCTGTTGAAAACTAACGTTAGTCTAAAAGAAGTGTGAGATAATGTCAAGATGTTTTTTATAGTGGAGATAAAGTTTATAAGTTGCTTGGCTGGGCTGATGAGACAGTGGATTTTGCAGTCAGATAGAACCGAGTAAATAGATATTTTAACATCATAGATTTAGCCAGTGAAATTGGTTACGAGGAAATTGGCTCACTGTATCCCCTAAATCAGGTAGGCACAAATCTACATATGTGGGAGATCCCTGCAGTTAAATGCTTCTGGGACAAAGTTACACAATTCATTTTAAAGTGCATGAATTTAAATATTCAGTGTGTTGCAACTACTGTTACTTAACAATAATAGCTCCTTGAATCTCTCAATCAATCAGAGACGATTACTACTGGCAGGAGGCACTGCGCTAAATAAATATATGTTGGTTCTTAGATGGCAATACACCCCACTCTCTCCCATGCAGGGGGTTGGATTGAGACATGTTGGGCTGGGGGGGAATGGGAAGGAGAGTTTGTTTTTCTTTAATTATCACTCAATCCTTTGTGATCAATATGATAATTTCTCTGTATGTATTTTTTTTAAAGTTGCAGCCTACATGTTGTGTAAAGTAATTGTGTAAAAAAAAAAAAAATCTTAAAATAAATGGCAAAGCAAGTCACAACTTTCTGAGAAAAAAGAAAAGAGAGAATGACTGGGTACTGTATTACACTGCAAAACAGTCCCTACATCTAGGGCCTAGTGGTGGCAGCTGAGTGATAAGAGAATCACCATCATTATTTTGAAAATCAGGCCAAAGGCACTTGGTTTGTCCCCTAATCCTCTTGTGTAAATCTGAGTCATACATCCCCTCTCAAAGTTAATATTCTAGCTTTGTTGAGCCCATAAAGCTCTAGTGAAAATGCTGGATGTGGTTAGGCCAACTCTATATACAAGTACAATGGCTAACCTGTGTGGCTGGGAGGCCCTGTGTTTGTTGAGGTAATTAGCATGGTGGAATATGACAGCTCGGAAAGGGCATAGAACAGGATTTAAACAGCAAAGCTGGCAGGACTATGAACTCTAATGGGCATGCCTGACTCGTTTTTCCTGGGGGTTTCATAAGGGATCATATTCCAGAGTGTGCCTACTGTTTCACTTCCCGTGTTCTATTTATCTTAACGCTCCAATGCAGCCGTTTTTATCTCAATATCAAATCATTGCTGGGAATATCATTGCTGCGTAACAATTAAGTACCTTACTGTGATTGTTTTGTTGACAAAGGAGATGATCGTGGAAATAGCAGAGGGAGCACCCCCCTATCCACATCGATGGGACAGCAGTGGAGAAGGTGGAAGGTTTTAAGCTCCTCAGCGTACACATAATGGACAAACTGAAATGGTCCACCCACACAGACAGTGTGGTGAAGCAGGCACAACAGACATTTAGCCTGTCACCTAAAACCTTCACAAACTTTTACAGATGCACAATTGAGAGCATCCTATCGGGCTGTATTAATAGCTGGTACGGTAACTGCACCGCCCACAACCACAAGGCCTTCTTGTGAAGGTGTGCTGTAGGTGTCCTGGAGTAGTAGTAGTTTTCCCTCATCCATATATTTATATGTATATAGTCTTATTCCACCCCTTGACTTAAATTTCTGTGTATTATGTGGTTGTGGAATTGTTAGATTACTTGTTAAATATTACTGCACTGTCGGAACTGGAAGCACAAGCATTTCGCTACACTCCTAATGACATCTGCTAACCATGTGTATGTGACCATTACAATTTGATTTGACTGTATTGTTTTCAATACAGTAATAAAAAAATGCTTCTTAGCAAAGGACAATTTCTCAAGCAATGATTTCGCTAGGACTGTCTAGTTGGGGAGGGGAAAACTGAAAATTAGCTGAGGTTTGGAACTGCTTCTTTTGGTCTATTTGTCACCAAATAGACCAATTCGTCGTATTCATCGTATGGAATGGACCAAGGTGCAGCGTTGTGAGCGTACATTCTTCTTTAATTGCAAATGTCGCCTACAAAACAATAATACAACAAAAACGAATGTGAAGCTCCATAAGGCTATACATGCACAAACGAAGACAACTACCCACAACTACCAAAAGGAAAAAAGGCTGACTAAGTATGATTCCCAATCAGAGACAGCGATAGACGACTTTCCCTGATTGAGAACCATACCCGGCCAATACAAACAACATAGAATGCCCACCGCAAATCACACCCTGACCTAACCAAATAGAGAAATAAACCAGCTCTCTAAGGCCAGGGCGTGGCAGTAACCCTCGCCCGCCCCCCCACCCCCACTCCCCCCAAAAGGTGCGGACTCCCGGCATCAAACCTGAACCTATAGAGGAGGGTCCGGGTTGGCATCTACCCTCGGTAGAAGGCTCCGGATTGACCCATGGAGCGTGCACAGGATGAACTGTGGGCTGTGGGGGAGCACTGGAGATCTGGTACTTATCCTTGCCACCACTCTTCCAGGCTGAATGCCCACTTTAGCCTGGCACCTCCAGAGCGCAGGCACAGGTCAAACCGGGCTGTGGGAGAGCACTGGAGATCTGGTGCTTAACACTTGCACCGCTCCTCGTGGCCGAATGCCCACTTTAGCCCGGCACGTGCGGAGCGCAGGCACAGGAAGTCCTGAACTGTCACAGCACACCGGAGACAGAGTGCGCAGAGCCGGTGCAGGATACCCTGGGCCAAAACGGCGTACGGGAGACCAAGAGCGCTGAGCTGGCACAATCTGCCCTGGCTGGCTGCCCACTCTAGCGTGGCACTTGCGGAGAGCTGGCTCCGAGGGCACCGGGCTGTGCACGCGCACTGGAGACACCGTGTGCTTAGAGTCAATGACTTGCCTCCTCATATCGTCACCGCTCCTCCTTCGCTGCCTTTATCTCCTCCTTTGGATGGCGATATTCTCCAGCCTGCCTCCAGGGTCCCTTACCGTCCAGGATCTCCTCCCATGTCCATGAGTCCCTTTCTCCACGCTGCTTGGTCCTTTGGTGGTGGATAGATCTGTCAGGATCGTCGTATGGAATGGACCAAGGTGCAGCGTTGTAAGCGTACATTCTTCTTTATTTGCAAATGTCACCAACAAAACAATAATACAACAAAAACGAATGTGAAAAAAAACGAATGTGAAGCTCCGTAAGGCTATACATGCACAAACGAAGACAACTACCTACAACTACCAAAAGGAGAAAAGGCAGCCAATCAGAGACAATGATAGACAGATGTCCCTGATTGGGAACCATACCCGGCCAAAACATAGAAACAAACAGCATAGAATACCCACCCCAAATCACACCCAACCTAATGAAATAGAGAAATAAAACGTCTCTCTACGGTCAGGGCGTGACACTATTAAAGGTGCAATATGCAGAAATCTCTCTGCAAAACAAGCAATGTATAATGTAGAGAATCAATATCCCATCTAAACAGCTGTGAAATAACTTTTCAATAACCACAAATATCATATTTTCAGATGTTTGAACCTGGTGTACAAAATCAGAAGTAAAAGACACTTAAACAAAACTTAAGACTGCAAGCAAAGAAATACCGCAGCAAAGAAATACCGCACGTAGAACCGATATACTGCTTCTTAGACTTGCTTTTAATGAGAATGACAGACCTGATGATCTTTTTGGAAACATTTCTATTTTAATTGGTTTGGGTTGCCCATTACTTACGCTGTATTGCAGCTTTGACTAATTTACCGCACGGTAGAGCTCTGCTATCCGAGCTGAGCCCCACGGGCCCTGACATTATACATCAGGTTAGGGCCAGGAAGGGACTGTTTTATCATCAATAACTAGGGTACGGGCAGAGCTTGGGTATCACTAAATTGTCATTTACATTTTGAAGCTGAACCATAACAGTGTCAGCAGTGGCGATTTT
Source organism: Oncorhynchus kisutch (assembly GCF_002021735.2). Classification (NCBI taxonomy): domain Eukaryota; kingdom Metazoa; phylum Chordata; class Actinopteri; order Salmoniformes; family Salmonidae; genus Oncorhynchus; species Oncorhynchus kisutch. Next base: position 37,337,227 of record NC_034177.2, read on the forward strand.
AGCATGTAAATTTAGTGGGGCAAACTCAACACTTTTTTGTTGTTGTTGATGCATGCCAGCAAATCCACTACACAACACTAAAGAACACATTAATTGCACTATAGCGGTGAGAAACAAATCTAATCAAATCAAATTTATTTATATAGCCCTTCGTACATCAGCTGATATCACAAAGTGCTTTACAGAAACCCAGCCTAAAACCCCAAACAGCAAGCAATGCAGGTGTGGAAGCACGGTGGCTAGGAAAAACTCCCTAGAAAGGCCAAAACCTAGGAAGAAACCTAGAGAGGAACCAGGCTATGTGGGGTGGCCGTCCTCTTCTGGCTGTGCCGGGTGGAGATTATAACAGAACATGGCCAAGATGTTCAAATATGCATAAATGACCAGCATGGTCAAATAATAATAATGCAGAACAGTTGAAACTGGAGCAGCAGCACGGCCAGCTGGACTGGGGACAGCAAGGAGTCATCATGTCAGGTAGTCCTGAGGCATGGTCCTAGGGCTCAGGTCCTCCGAGAGAGAGAAAGAAAGAGAGAAAGAGAGAATTAGAGAGAGCACACAGCACACCGAATAGGACAGGAGAAGTACTCCAGATATAATAAACTGACCCTAGCCCCCCGACACATAAACTACTGCAGCATAAATACTGGAGGCTGAGACAGGAGGGTCAGGAGACACTGTGGCCCCATCCGAGGACACCCCCGGACAGGGCCAAACAGGAAGGATATAACCCCACCCACTTTGCCAAAGCACAGCCCCCACACCACTAGAGAGATATCTTCAACCACCAACTTACCATCCTGAGACAAGGCCGAGTATAGCCCACAAAGATCTCCGCCACGGCACAGCCCAAGGGGGGGCGTCAACCCATACAGGAAGATCACATCAGTGACTCAGCCCACTCAAGTGACGCACCCCTCCTAGGGATGGTATGAAAGAGCCCCAGTAAGCCAGTGACTCAGCCCCTGTAATAGGGTTAGAGGCAGAGAATCCCAGTGGAAAGAGGGGAACCGGCCAGGCAGAGACAGCAAGGATGGTTTGTTGCTCCAGAGCCTTTCCGTTCACCTTCCCACTCTTGGGCCAGACTACACTCAATCATATGACCCACTGAAGAGATGAGTCTTCAGTAAAGACTTAAATGTTGAGTCCGAGTTTGCGTCTCTTACATGGGTCTCTTACATGGGTAGGCAGACCATTCCATAAAAATGGAGCTCTATAGGAGAAAGACCTGCCTCCAGCTGTTTGCTTAGAAATTCTAGGGACAATTAGGAGGCCTGCGTCTTGTGACCGTAGCGTACGTGTAGGTATGTACGGCAGGAACAAATCAGAGAGATAGGTAGGAGCAAGCCCATGTAATGCTTTGTAGGTTAGCAGTAAAACCTTGAAATCAGCCTTTACCTTGACAGGAAGCCAGTGTAGGGAGGCTAGCACTGGAGTAATATGATCAAATTTTTGGGTTCTAGTCAGGATTCTAGCAGCCGTATTTAGCACTAACTGAAGTTTATTTTATGCTTTATCCAGGTAGCCTAACCTAGAAGTGACAAAAGCATGGATTAATTTTTCTGCATCATTTTTGGGCAGAAAGTTTCAGATTTTTGCAATGTTATGTAGATGGAAAAAAGCTGTCCTTGAAATGGTCTTGATATGTTCTTCTAAAGAGAGGTCCTTCACAGTTTTATTTGAGACGACGGTACAACCATTAATATTATAATTGTCAGATTCAACAGAAGATCTCGTTGTTTCTTGGGACCTAGAACAAGCATCTCTGTTTTGTCCGAGTTTAAAAGTAGAACGTTTGCAGCCACCCACTTCCTTATGTCTGAAACACATGCTTCTAGCGAGGGCAATTTTGGGGCTTCACCATGTTTCATTGAAATGTACAGCTGTGTGTCATCCGCATAGCAGTGAAAGAAACAGTGCCCACAAACTGTTAGGGAGTATATAAAGTTGTCCCAACACCAGCAACTTATTTTCAGCACTATGGAGTGAATCCTTACCTCCACTACACCTGGCTATCAGCAAAGTCTTGTCTAGGAGCGAAACAGTTCATTCAGCCTCATTTACTGCCTTATGGCTGACTTGCTTGAACAAATGTGGTTTCTACTGACAATTGATATGTACAAACTTTGGCATGAAGGAAAAATGAGTGGATTAGAGACCATCCGTAATTTAGATTAAGACAATGAGCGAGCTAAAACAGACGTAGTCAATATAACTATTTGTCCAGCACTTTAGAAATGTACAGTACAGCGACAGAATTCAGTATTCTCCCTGTACACCAAGTCAGAACGGTAGGATAATTAAAGCAGACAATGAAAGCTCTTACAATATTCGATGATGACATTTCTCTAAAGCAGGCTATAGGCTACATGTGCACCTCCAAGTCAGAACAGTAGGCTAAGTTATGAGGGGGAAAGGGACAAAATTATTAGGGTGAGGCACATGGGCTACTAACAGCTTACTACAAAACATAGACTTAGTATCACTTTTTAGCTACATTATACGTATCTCCCTGGCATATTACATCATTTATTTGCAATTTCCAACTTGTTGTGTAATGTTTATGTCCAATGGCCAATGAGCACTGATTTGTTTTATCTATAATTTATGTTCATATGATAAGGATTGAAAAGGATTTGCCAGTAGATTGTGACTTGATTCATGAGGATGACTGCTTGTCTAGCTTGCTGACTAAGATTTTGATAGTATGATGTTGACATGATTAGTCCAATCAAATCTACGGTAGATATAACGTGATTTTACATCATTATATCTGTTGGCAATGTCCTTGAGCCTTCTTGGATGGGCACTTCTCATGTAAATCTATGGCAGCACCCAAGGTGCTTGATTTTTCGAGCTAACCCTGTAGATTTTGCAGTGACGTAGTATCCCCATAAGTGACAGAACACTGAGCCAATCATGGCACAACTAGAGAACATTACCAACCCCTACTCTCTGTATTTTCCGCTGGCTGCCCCAGCGGAATATATACAGTATGTATATATTATATATATATATAATATATATATATATATATATCTTTATATATATATATATATAGATTTTTTTTTACATTGTTTGCAAAATTATGTGACACATATTAATAACAAAATAGCATGCTAAACAGGCTCTGCCCCATCTGCCCTGAATGACGGGTCACCAATGTGTGTCAGAACTGCTTGAATCTCATCAAATATATAACAGGAGAGATTATTTCACAGAAAACAATAATGTACCTTCAGTTTTGTTGGAGTTTTGAGTGACGAGTAGCTAACAGCTAACTGCTCTCTAAAATATCGTCATTGAGCAGAGCAGTCCAAGCTGGGCCATTGCTATGTATAATCACAGACATAAAGCCACCATTAGCAGAGCGCATGCAGAGCGCAGGAGCGAGTGAGAGACAGAGGAGCAGCTCATGGATTTACTAACAGAGGAAGTTATTTCAGATTTTGGGTTTCGGGCAGGGCCGGGCCGGGCCCTAAATTTGGTAGAAGAAATCGGGCGTGGGTAGGGTAGGACTAGGGCTTAAAATGTATGCCCATGCAGGGCTATACCACATGGTGATGTCACCAATTGTCACGCCCTGACCTTAGATATCTCTGTTTTTCTATATATTTTGGTTAGGTCAGGGTGTGACTAGGGTGGGTACTCTAGTTTTGTATGTCTAGGGTTTTGTATGTCTAGGGGGTTTTGTATGTCTATGTTGGCCTGATATGGTTCCCAATCAGAGACAGCTGTTTATCATTGTCTCTGATTGGGGATCATATTTAGGTAGCGATTTTCCTAATTTGTGTTGTGGGATCTTGTCTATGTATAGTTGGCTTAGTGCACATCAGTAGCTTCACGGTTCGTTTGGTTGTTTTGTTCAGTGAGTTTCGATTTATTCAAATTATGTGGATCTCTACTCACGCTGCACCTTGGTACGATCCTTACGACGAGCGTGACACCAATGAAGGCCAAAACTCCAACTCACCAACAGCTCTTACACAAAGCTAAATCTAGTTTTTAACTGCACTGGGCCTTTACCTTTTCTTCCTGTACACAAATACCAACTAAGACTTATTTTAAGTTATCTTTTCTTTTGTTCAGGTACTGCCTTTGGTCCCCATGAAATGGTAAGAACGAAACTACTTGGAGTGCAGTAACTACTGAACTTTTATATTATTACAAAAGTGACACATACTTTAATTCCTCCACTAATCTCCCACCTCCTTTAGTTTGACGTGTGTGACATAGTTGAACTTCAGGTTGACCTACAGAAGCGGCCTGCAGATTGGGGGGTGTTACTGCGACAGTGACACCTGTCAACCACACGTATAAATGATTTAAAGGCCGCAGATAATGCAGTGATATGGGAGGCTGAGGCTGCAGTAGCAGTAGCAGTGGCAGGGTAGTCAAAGTGTGTTGTTGGAATCAGAGAAGTAGCACGGTAGTCAGTGTGTTGGGATCAGAGCAGTAGTAGGGTAGTCAGTGTGTTGTTGTGTTCGGAGGGAGCAGTGTGCTTTCTGTCCCATGACGCCAGACCTCAGAGCTGAGCGATGCACTATGACAAACTCAGGGAGGAGAGATGCTCACAGAGAAATAGCAAAACAGTTTGTCACCCCACTCTCAACACCCACTCTGAGGCTGAGGCTGCATGGGGTGAGTCTAGAGTCTGCCATAGGGCATGCAGTACACTGTTTTATAACCTCTAAATTTCACATCCATTTCCTGTGCTGAATTACTAGGAACATCTGAGTGCCTTTAATAATGTGCTGATGACGTCTATAGATACACTATATATAAACAAGTTGTTGTTCATGTCTATGATGTCTATGATGACCTCAGTGTTGCTGTTTGTGCTCTTACTTGCAAGTGTCTAGATAATGGCACTTATGGCACTTATCAGAGTTGTATTAAGGGGGGGTGAAATCGACAATTTATTGTTAAAACGAGAGGCTGTCTGGATCTTTAATTTAAAGACCCTTGCTCCCTTCGGTCTCAATGTAGCCTTTGATCTGAAGCCATTATTGGGATTTTGCTATTCATTGTAAATGTTTGTAGGCCTATGTAGCCAAATTAGTATCTATGATGCTATCCATTCATGTTTTTGGTATGTTATTTTTATATCTGAGAATTAACCAATGATATCAGGCCACTCCTGGCCATAATTAGACACCTGTGTGCGTCCTTTGACAGTATATAAACTAGTCACCCTGCAGTGTTTGTCATTACACCCTGATGAAGACAGGTTGTCTGTTGAAACTTTGGATATTAGGTTATTAAATTATTGCATCTGAGCTCCTAGTGTGCAGCTCTCCTTGCATTTTTCAAATGACAGTTGATGGTAACATGTTAAGATGTTGGTGTGTTTTTTTATTCTTGTCCGCAACTCTGCTGGCTGGTCCTAATTCTCTGGCCGGGGATATTGGGGCTTGTAGCCAGAGGCTCTTTTTTTATCATTCATTTCCATCAATCTGAAGCTGGAGACAAAGAAAGAGACATGATTGAATTCTTGTGACACACAGTCAAAAGGCCGGTTTCAGGTGTCACATAATTTTGGGGATAGTGTACTTCACTGAGGGCTGTATCAATGTCCAAGTGCACATACTGGAGGAAGCAGAGTCAGCCTATATGCCACAAAAAAAGGGAAATGGATTTCAGAAAAAGTGATTGATGGAGATAGATGAAAATGCTGATATTTTGTATCACAGTTCAGGAGAAAATATACAGACACTAACAGTACAGACTGACTCTCACCAATTCATCTGTACAGTGTATCAGCCATTAAAACAAGATCTTTGCTCTTTTGCTCACTTGTGATTTGCCCACTAGTCTACAATATGTGACCTTTCTCATCTAACATGGGGCATGAGATTGGGAAGAGACCCGTCCATGCTGCCAACACTAACGAAGGGAAGTGTGTGTGTGTGTGTGTGTGTGTGTGTGTGTGTGTGTGTGTGTGTGTGTGTGTGTGTGTGTGTGCGCACAGTTACTGTTTAGGAGGGAGGGAAAGATAGAGAGAAGGTGAAATGGAAAGGCAGAGGGAGTGAGAGACAATTGGTGAGTTTGTCATATGATACAGACATTGTGTGTGTGCCAACCTGCCATGGGGTAGAGAGAGATAGGTTGAAATTGAGATGCTGTAGGGACCATATATACCATTCAAAAATATAATGTAAAATATAATCAATCAATTGAAATAAATGTATTAGGCCCTAATCTCTGGATTTCACATGACTGGCAGGGGCACAGCCATAGGTGGACCTGGGTCCACCCACTTGGGAGCCAGGCCAACACACGAGGGAGCCGGGCTCAGTCATTCAGAATGACTTTTTCCACACAAAGGGCTTTATTATGGACAGAAATACTCCTCTGGTTTTTGTGCGTATGGAACATTGGGATGTTTTATTTCAACTCATGAAACATGGGACCAACACTTTATATGTTGAGTTTATATTTTTGTTCAGTTTAGATTAATCAAGAGTGCGGGGCTAGTGAATCCTTCAGGGGGATCTTCTATCCTCTGCATGTTCCTCTCCAGCCAGGAGTGAGACTGGGAGGGATTAGATATGAGTGGGAAAGGAAGGATTTAATGGAAGGCAGAGTTTTTGGAGCAAAGATTATGACAGTTGGCTGGGTTAGTGCCCTGTGCCGTTGATGCAGGGTCTTTCTAAGCAATCCCAGTAAAAGGCAGTGGCGCTGGGGTTCAGAAATTGGCCTGCGGTGTGCTATTGCGTGCCGATGTATGTCATTGCCTGGTTATCACCCAAAACATAGGATTATCATGAGACCTGGGAGCATGGCTTCTGCTTGCTGACTTCTGTCCATACTTCCTTCTCTGTTTGTCGCTTTTTCTCTTGCTCCCTCTCTCACACATAATTGTTCTATCTAAGTACCAACACATCTTATCCCTCCCTATTGGTTGTGAAGTGCATTTGAGGTCACTGTTAGAGCTTGGGGTGGGTTAACATGATTAGTTCTCTGTGACCGCTTTCATGTCTCACACACAAGCTGCCACACACAAAGCTTTTTATTACTCGGACAGGAATATTCCACAGTTACTTGTTTATATAGCTATGTTGCATATTCATTTTCTGCGCTAGTAATCATAGACTCATTAACCACCTCCAACTAAAAATCTACACTCAGTATACAAAACATTAAGAACACCTGCTCTTTCTATGACAGAGACTGATCAGTTCAATCCAGGTAAAAGCTATGATCCCTTATTGATGTCACTTGCTACATCCACTTCCATCAGTAGATGAAAGGGAAGAGACAGCTTAAAGAAGGATTTTTATGTCTTGAGACAAGTGAGACATGGATTGTGCATGTGTGCTATTCAGAGGGTGAATTGGCAAAACTAAATATTTAAGTCCCCTTGAATGGGGTTTTGGTAGTTTGTGTCAAGAACTGCAACACTGCTGGTTTTTTTCATGTGCAACAGTTTCCCATGTGTATCAAGAATGGTCCACCACCCAAAAGGCATCCAGCTAACTTGACACAAATATGGGAAGCATTGTAGTTAACATGGAACATCAACCCATGTTTGGGGGTGCTGCAATTACTTTGCATAATTATTATTTAGCCCACGCTACGGGACTAGTAAAGGCCCAGTGCACTAAATATTATTCACCCCCCCTCAAAATATTATTATTTTTATTTCGATTTTTCAGGGGGTGCTGCAGCACCCCTACTTGCCACGGCTATGGTTGCAACTCAGTATTAAAAAGGCTTTCCCAATGGTTGGTGTAGTCAGTGTAGGGTGGCAGGTAGCCTAGCGGCTTAAGGGTGTTGGGCCAGTAACTGAAAGGTTGCTCGTTCGAAACCCAGAGCTGACCAGATAAAAAAATCTGATGTGCCCTTGAGCAAGGCACGAAACCCTAATTGCTCTTGTAAGCCACCCTGGATAAGAGTGTCTACTGAAATGTATATTCCTACTGAAACCATGCAATTATTCAAAGCAACATCATTTATGTTGGGTGCTGCATAAACATTAAAGCATCTATAAAGGTTGGGTGGTAAACATAGCTCAGTGAGCAGGGTTATACAGAACCACAGTGGACCACTGACCCACAACAAAAAGGAATAATGCTATCATGGTCACCTGTGCTCTTTGTGTGTTGACCCTCTTTGAACCATTTTGCGAAATATTCAAAGTGACACACTATCTGACTCACACAACCAGGGCCGGACTACCGCATTTGGGGCCCCTGGGCACCAACATTTTTTTTGTGGGAGAAAACAGCTGCACCTGCATTCAAACATCCTGTGTTGGAAAATAAATGCAGTTTTATAATGCTATTCGACACATTTTTTCATGAGGCTAAGAGAAAATGTTGCAGTTTTAAAGCTAATTTCCTGAAATTCTACATATTTTGCCATGGGTCAGAGAGAAAGATATGCTGTTTCATGCTCATCTCATGTTAACATTTTGCCATGCCTCTGAGAGACAATGTTTCAGTTTTAAAGCCAATGTCCTGCTATTTTACCAATTTTGCCATAAGGCTGAGAGAGAATTTTGCCATTTTAATGCTAATTTCCTGCAATTCTACACATGTTGCTATCATATGATAGCATTTGAAGATCAGGAATTTAATTTTAGCTTGATATGATGCTCGTCACTAAATACCACAGCAACAAAATCATAATTATGTCTAAACCCTGCATAGTTCTATAATTTATCTTCTTAAAATATGATTTTAAACATAACCCATATCTTCACCCTAACCTTAACCACATTGCTAACATTAAACCTAACCTTAAATTAAGACCAAAAAGCAGTTGACAATACGTATCAGAGACAACCAAGTCATGAGGTCGAAGGAATTGTCCGTAGAGCTCAGAGATAGGATTGTGTCGAGGCACAGATATGGGGAAAGGTATCAAAAAATGTCTGCATCGTTGAAGGTCCCCAAGTACGTAGTGTCCTCCATCATTCTTAAATGGAAGATGTTTGGAACCACCAAAACTCTTCCTAGAGCTGGCTGCCCGGCCAAACTGAGCAATCGGGGGAAAAGGGCCTTGGTCAGGGAGATGACCAAGAACCCGAAAGAGATCCAGAGTTCCTCTGTGGAGATGGGAGAACTTTCCAGAAGGACAACCATCGGTGCAGCACTCCACCAATCAGGCCTTTATGGTAGAGTGGACAGACGGAAGTCGCTGCACAGTTAAAGACTCTCAGACAATGATAAATAAGACTGTCTGGTCTAAGGAAACCAAGATTGAACTCTATGGCCTGAATGCCAAGCATCATATTTTATTTATTTTATTTATTTATTTCACCTTTATTTAACCAGGTAGGCAAGTTGAGAACAAGTTCTCATTTACAATTGTGACCTGGCCAAGATAAAGCAAAGCAGTTCGACACATACAACAACACAGAGTTACACGTGGAGTAAAACAAACATACAGTCAATAATACAGTAGAAACAAGTCTATATACGATGTGAGCAAATGAGGTGAGATAAGGGAGGTAAAGGCAAAAAAAGGCCATGGTGGCAAAGTAAATACAATATAGCAAGTAAAACACTGGAATGGTAGATGTGGAGGAATATATGTGTGGAGGAAACCTGGCACCATCCTTACAGCGTAGCCTGGTGGTGGCAGCATCATTCTGTGGGGATGTTTTTCAGTGCCAGGAACTGGCAGACTAGTGAGGATCAAGGAAAAAATGAACGAAGCAAAGTACAGAGAGATCCTTGATTAAACTCAGGACCTCAGACGGGGGCGAAGGTTCACCTTCCAACAGGACAATGCACACAGCCAAGACAATGCAGGAGTGACTTCAGTACAATTCTCTGAATGTCCTTGAGTGGCCCAGCCAGAGCCTGGACTTGAACCTGATCAAACATCTCTGGAGAGATCTGAAAATAGCTGTGCAGCAACGGTCCCCATCCACCCTTACAGAGCTTGAGAGGATCTGCAGAAAAGAATGGGAGAAACTCCCCAAATACAGGTGTGGCAAGCGTGTAACATCATACCCAAAAGGACTCAAGGCTGTAAGCGCTGCCAGAGGTGCTTCAACAAAGTACTGAGTAAAGGGTCTGAATACCTTTTTAAAACATTTGCACAATTTTTTTAAACGTGGTTTTGCTTTGTCATTATGGGGTATTCTGTGGAGATGGATGAGGGAGACCAACTATTTAATCATTTTTAGAAAAAGGCTGTAATGTAACAAAATGTTGAAAAAGTCAAGGGGTCTGAATACTTTCCGAATGCACTGTATGTAAGCACAGAAAATACTGTAGCCTACAAATCAACGATTCAAATGAAGAACAACCTGAGATATGATGCTGGTTTGGACTTTAGACAAGTCTTTGTTTCCAAGTAAGTGTGCATTGTTTCCTTTATGTAGGTGTGGGTTCAAAACACCATTCATGTATTGTTTTATCGACATAGCACAATATGCTACATTCCCAACTGGAACTTAACAAAAGTTTGCTAAAAATATTTCAAAAATCCAGTGATGATGCATTCCTACTATAATGACAGCTACTGGAAGGAATTATCTACATTCTCATTTTGATTGACTGTTTGTCCAGAAATTCGGAAGCTTCAGCTTCAATTTACAGAAATGTTTACTAATCACACTGATGATGAAAACGTACAGGGATTAGCTGAGTTGTGGAATTATGGAATTTTGAACAAGGATTTAACAAGGACCTTCTCAGTGAGGCAGTCACAGCAAATATCTCCTGTTGAAAAGTAGTTGCAATTCAGTATGATTGTGGTTACAGAACTGCTAAAATAGCACACATTTTCCACTCTGCACTTTCCACTTTGCATCTGTTCCCACTCCACACATTTGCTAAATATTTTTCTGGCACAAGGTTGTGTTTACCCGACCTACTCTATGCCTCTCCCAAGCAGAAATGCAGGGTTCTAATATAGATTTTTTATTTATACTGTGAGTGGCCAGAGATCAACTGTCTTTCTGCCAGCAGTTTTTTTTCTCTGGCAATTTAGCTAGTGATGCAGCTCTTGAACTGATGCTAAAAGAGAAATGCCTAAAAGCTATCTCTGCATTTCATGCTATGCACTGGACAATGTCCATGGCATTTCAGGGAGAGCTAGAGCCCTCAGCCTAGACTTCAATAATATCTCCCACATATGCAAACTTCACAGCTGTAATGTGTTTTTTATTTGACTGATGATTATTACTACAGGGGGGTTTGTAGGATGTGTTGTTATCGGCCGCTGTCTCTTTGATACAGTATTTTCACAAGAAAATATTGGCAATATATTGGCAATGACAGAGCTTTTGAATAGTTTGTACGAATGTGTAGTTCATTGACTATTATGAGTTATGAAATGTAATATCAGTGAAAAGAAGACAAACGAAAGGGAATATATATATTCTATATGTCAATCTCTTTTATAAACAACCAGTGTCGTGCACCGTGTCACGAGCGTCCAGATGACTTTGAGTTGCCAGGCGGTGCTGAGAATACAGTCACTCTCCAGTGCGGAGGAAGGACAGGGTCAAGGGCAGGTGGACTCAACAAAGATGATTTCATGTGGGGGACCAGAGGATCTAGGAGGGACAATGATAACCATTACACACTCACAGCCACAGCACTCCCATCGAGGTGGTGAAGAACATTGTTGTGACATATGCAATAACATCATGTCATTCCATAGGACGTTCACTAACAATTGATTCCTCAGGCCCTCCGCTGAACACATCATTAGGACAATTTTTTTATTGTATTTTTTATTTCACCTTTATTTAACCAGGTAGGCAAGTTGAGAACAAGTTCTCATTTACAATTGCGACCTGGCCAAGATAAAGCAAAGCAGTTTGACACATACAACAACACAGAGTTACACATGGAGTAAAACAAACATACAGTCAATAATACAGTAGAAACAAGTATATATACGATGTGAGCAAATGAGGTGAGATAAGGGAGGTAAAGAAAGGCCATGGTGGCAAAGTAAATACAATATAGCAAGTAAAACACTGGAATGGTAGATTTGCAGTGGAAGAATGTGCAAAGTAGAAATAAAAATAATGGGGAGCAAAATAAATAAATAAATAAAATAAAATAAATACAGTAGGGAAAGAGGTAGTTGTTTGGGCTAAATTATAGATGGGCTATGTACAGGTGCAGTAATCTGTGAGCTGCTCTGACAGCTGGTGCTTAAAGCTAGTGAGGGAGATAAGTGTTTCCAGTTTCAGAGATTTTTGTAGTTCGTTCCAGTCATTGGCAGCAGAGAAGCGGCCAAAGAAAGAATTGGTTTTGGGGGTGACCAGAGAGATATACCTGCTGGAGCGCATGCTACAAGTGGGTGATGCTATGGTGACCAGCGAGCTGAGATAAGGGGGGACTTTACCTAGCAGGGTCTTGTAGATGTCATGGAGCCAGTGGGTTTGGCGACGAGTATGAAGCGAGGGCCAGCCAATGAGAGCATACAGGTCGCAATGGTAGGTAGCATATGGGGCTTTGGTGACAAAACGGATGGCACTGTGATAGACTGCATCCAATTTATTGAGTAGGGTATTGGAGGCTACTTTGTAAATGACATCGCCGAAGTCGAGGATTGGTAGGATGGTCAGTTTTACAAGGGTATGTTTGGCAGCATGAGTGAAGGATGCTTTGTTGTGAAATAGGAAGCCAATTCTAGATTTAACTTTGGATTGGAGATGTTTGATGTGGGTCTGGAAGGAGAGTTTACAGTCTAACCAGACACCTAGGTATTTGTAGTTGTCCACGTATTCTAAGTTAGAGCCGACCAGAGTAGTGATGTTGGACAGGCGGGCAGGTGCAGGCAGCGATCGGTTGAAGAGCATGCATTTAGTTTTACTTGGATTTAAGAGCAATTGGAGGACACGGAAGGAGAGTTGTATGGCATTGAAGCTTGCCTGGAGGGTTGTTAACACAGTGTCCAAAGAAGGGCCAGATAAATAATGAATCATAAATGAATACAATTAATTAATTAATTAATTAACAATAAATGAATGATCTGCTGGATCCTAACAATGTTCCTTTCTATTACATTAAGTCTATGATTTCAAGTACACTCATCCTAAAACAATCCAACATTCAGCAATCAATAGGTGCTAACTTCACAGTTCCAAAGAATTCCATTATTGCATGGCCTGATATCTAATTAGCAGGTCAAAACTGTGAAATGTCATCATTTCTATTAGTCAAATTTGATTGGAATGGTGAAAATGCACATGTTCCCAGTTAACATAATTACTGTAGTAAGGTTGGAGTTAAATTACTTTCATTTCCATTCCACTGTGTTTAATGGTTATGTCAAGTCACATTTGGCACCCACTTCATTCTTCACCTCTAGTCTAATCCCTCTAAGAGATGTTACCTTACTCATCATCTGTGGTCCTGGGGAATATATAGTTATGATTGCCATCAGTTGCCAGTCATCGACTCGTTAACTAGACTGTCGAACTACCTTTCTTTGGGAAGGATGAAAGTAATCATGACTTGTGTGATGTCTTAAGTGTTTTGCCATACCTTTTCAACTGGGAACTCGATCTCTGTCATGTTCTGAACCCCACTCTTCTAATTTGACCCACACATGACTTAGTGTTGTTTCTACATTGAATTAGGAGAGATATTTCTATTCTAGTCACTTCAAGCCAACTCTTGAATATCCTTGGGGTTCTTATGATGCCAGCAGTAGAAAACTGAGTGCATTTTTACGGAAACATGTATTGTAAAGGATAATTCTACAGACTGTCATACTGCAGTAACTCTCGACTTCGGTACTTTCTCAAGGTGTAAATATTGTACTAACTGTATTGCACAGTGTAAGTGTAACCATCGCACTAACACACGTCTCTCAGTACCTCATTAAATGGCATAGTACGCTATCTCCCATGAGCTTTCAGCTTCAACGACAACACATGTCCTCATGAGACAATGCCAATGTTCCTACCAAATGCAGAATCAAACATGCACTCTTCCAAACCATTATCTCTTCTGTCAGGTCTGTTGTTTTGCAAGGCTGTGTTCTTCTCAGAACCATGTATCTTTAATAGTTTCTCTCTTTGTGTTCCATGGCAGGGTCAATGAGGATGGAGGGCTGCTCACTCCACCTCCAACACATCTGAACAGACACTGCTGCACAGAGGATAAGAAAGGGTATCGCCATCCATCTCACAGAGGCCACAAATCTGCTCCTCCACTCCTCACGACTGAAAAGGTACGCCATTATTTGGAGCGCTGCTTGGTTTTGCCACAGTCAGAGACGCAGCCAAGGGAGAAAACAGGCCCAGATCTGGGTTTAGGCCATTCAAAGTCCGCTGTGATAGGGTTTACTCCATGCTTAAAGAACCGTACCCTGATGTTAAGTCAAGATATAGAGCTTCAGTTTATGTGCAAGTATAGAGCATTAGCGTATCCCCTATCGTTACAAAACCACATGAAAAAAACCTGTGGTTTTCAGGCATGTGTGAAGTTTCATGTGTTTTCCCCTCATGTAAAAAAAATTTCACCACTTCCAGCTACATCTGGTCTCCCGTCCGGGGTCCAGCAGCGGGATGCAGGGTGGTATGTTGCTGGAATGAATGTGACAAAACTTGCAACTGCAAAAAAAGGCAGTGAAAGCAAAGGCCAGATTATTATAGGAAAGAGGGAGGTATTTAATTTAATTGTGTTATCATAAAAAGAAAAATAATAATAATTCATCCATTTGCAAAAAAAATTGGGGGGCGTTTTTACATTATTTTCTTGCAATATTTAGTTTTGCTATCAATACTTTTGGGTTTATGTTTTGCTTTCAATATCATTATTTTTGTATGCTATACTAAGAATTGTGTTCTCAACTTCCTTGATATTTATACAGCAGAACAATGTCAACATTTGAACAAGATCCATTAACCTGCTCCCAAAAATATTATTCTGTCCACGGTTCAATGTCTTGCAATTGGGCTTTTTAGATGTGGTCACCCTAATTCCACCGGTGGAAACATTGCTACTGCAACATGTGAGGAGAATAATATTATTTCAATCTGCAATTCCACATGTGAAAGTGAGATTGGAGTTTTTTGGTACATGTGAAACAACAAATGTGATTTTCACCTGATTTTTTAAAACATGAACATACAATTTCACATGTATACATGTGAAAGTCAGAAAGCCCTCAGGTAGCTTGACCCTAATTTGAACTCACCATTCAGACATTTAGAACTGAATTCATATTGCATTAATAGAACTCTGTTATCTGAAATACTGCAAATACGCACTCTACATATTTTAATTAAATTGTAATTGAAAACCAATTCCAGTGTACATATTTATATTCAGTATTTGTGCATCATTTTGTGTAACAGACATACCAAAACACTTCACACAATAGAATGGGTGAATGAATACGAGTGCCCATTACAGACTGAGGAGAAATGGTAGAGAATTGCTGGTGGTTTCTCATGCATAAACTCCTTCTCCGGGATTTTGTTCACCTGCAGAAGAAACAGCTGGCTATGTTTGACTCACAACAGCTGAGCACATTACAGGGTGATATATCCTTTGAGAATTGCTTGCCTGGTGCCATTGAAATATTTCTGACTGAGGAAGTTGTGATAAATAGGACGGAAGAGCAATATCCCTGAGAGCTGTGCAAAAGGCAGTGTTAGAGCCAGGGTTCCATGAGGACAAACCATAATATGTACCACTATAATTTCAAAACAACAATTCCTCCCCTCATCATCACAAATGAAGAATTCACAATTAGAGGCAACATTTGTTTTATAAGCGACTGTATTGTTTAGATTTAATGAGAGTAACCGTTGCTGTCTTGGTCAGTTTGCATATGTTTATTTTGTTCTATATTTTGTCATTTGAGGAAATCAAAAGAATGGGCTGGATCACTTAAAAAAATGGTTTGAACATTTTAAATAAAAAATAAAAATGCCTGAATGGTTGATAAATTAGTCACATAGTAAAAATGTGTCACATAGTAGTTCCTCTTTATCTCACAGAAGAAAGCTTCCCAGTTTTCTATTTAATTAATTCAAAATACCTATTACAATTTTTACGCATTTTAGGACATGCCCAGCATCTTGAACCACTTGACAGAATAGACTACACAGTGTGCCCCCACCTAGTCCATTTCAGAGCCTCTCTGTTAGTGATGGCATAATGTCACTGGCGCAGTGCGGAAGAGAGTACAGATATGCACTTTCCCTCATTGGAAGTATCAAATGTTATCTTCCAATTAGTGAACACTTCCCTAAAAATGGAGTTGACTCCAGTCCCCTAATACATGCACATTGTATAAGTGCAAACTCTGTTTCAGTTCAGTGCCGTTCTTTAACTCCACTTATAATGAATATATTCTTCTTGATGGAGACTTTTACATACTCCATGCATGCATTCAAGATAGTACCAAGTGATTGCATATCATCAGGAGTTGTCAGTCCTACATTATGTGGGCAACATAGTGATTGTACTAAGATGAGATTGCTGTGTTTTTTATGTGGATTCTCCTGTTTGTTACTAATGGTAGTGCTTCCCGCCTGTGGGCCTGCTGCTACTGCTGCTGCTGAGGATGAATAATAAGGATGAATGTGATGATAGTGATTATGGTTATCATGATCCTGATCATCATACATCCTGTCATCCGTCCATGTACATTATACTGCCCTTCTCCTTTCTCCTTACTGTTCTGTGCTGCAGCCCAAATCCAATAACCCTGCCAGTCATTAAGCCCTCCTTTACCTATCATATAGTGAAATTGAAGCAAGGTGGAGGATGCTATTAGGGTGGGCCCGGCTTTAAATTATTTCAATGCGGCCAGATGAAGGGGTGGAATAGAGGAATCAAGGCAGCGACGGGTGGCTACTGGCAGTGAGTTAAGAATTAGGAGTGTGCTGCTGCCCTTCGATCATGAGCCCTTTGGGCCAAAGGAACCATTGGATAACGAGTACAGTGAGAGATAAGTGTGGATCAAAGTGGAGATTAAACAGGATGGCAAATACATTGATGTGCTTAATTATAAAGGCTTTGAAATTTGCTGAACCCCTATAAATCGCAAAGATGCCGCTGAGTTGTTTGTGGAGATTTTACTCATTGAGTTTTCCACTATTTTGTATGGCAACATGTTTTTCCCCACTGTAGGGAAGTACAGTGCATACAATATGTATCACCAGAGTCCTTGTTGTGCTGCTAGCTAATATTAGGTTGGAGGAACTGAAAGCATTACTGTAGCAGACAAGAGGAGCTGTCAAATGCTACCTTTCTCAACAACTGTGGCTTAACATTTACTGTTAGATTTACTGTTAGACAAGGCAGTGAAAACAAAGTGAAACAAAGGATGATAGATCAAAGAGAGAAAGACAGAGAGAAGAGATGAGTGAGAGAGGTATCCCCCTCACCACTGTAATCCCAGCTGCCACCAGGCCTGCTGGAGCAAATTTGAAGCCAATGACGAGTGGCACTCTCAGAGAGACACAAATTCGGGCTCTTGCCTCTCAACAGCTGCCTCTTCATTTCCCACATTATTCTATTTGTCTCCGAGTCCCAGGAGGAATAGAGAAGTGGCGCTACTACATAACCTCCAAAAACAACACCATAAATAATGAGAGCATGGGTGTTGTTTTGGAGGGAGATGTGGAAGTGGGGCAAGTCAAGAGATGCACATACTCTGTTAGAGCCATGTCCAGTACGTGCTTCTGTACCAAGCCTTTTCCTGTTTGCTGTGGCTTGCCTCATATTATTGTGCAGGTTAATCTTAGATTAAGGTCCTGCTTGACCATGAAACCAATTTTATCAAAACTGACATGACATCATCGACAACAGTAATTTGAGCAATGTTCAAGTGAAGAGAGTCAGCTGGACCTACAGAGACATGGAATGAACAATGATTTGATGATTATTTTTCCTTCAGTATATATCTAATGCTAGCTTATACTGTCTGGCATCAAGTAATAATAATCACACAGCTGGAAGTTTGTATACTTTGATCTCTCTTAATGGGAACTCAATATCATCCCCCATATTTTGTAAAATTTTCTTCCACCAAAAGAGGATGTTGAGCAGAGCAGATAAAGCTGAGCAATGTGTAGCACATTGCTTTTGATCGTTGACTGAATCATATGTGATATCCCCACCATGATTATTACATTATCTAATTCTAACATCCCAACACATGTTTTATTCAAGGCCTGACAACGCAATAGTCCCAGGGAGAGGAAGAGGGCTATACGCCTAAAGCACTTTCTGAATACTGTCTTACTGCGATCATCTTCTCCCGTCATAACAATGTATTTTCTGAGCTGACTATCTAAAGGGACAATAAATAATATGCGGCTGTGGTAAAAATAAACATTTCCAGCCAACGCAGATGTTTAGTGTAATTCAATTAGCCTGTATGTCATTGATGTGTTTACTGTACTGCCTGTATCTGTCTTACCCTTTTGTACCCATGGTACAGTATGATCAATAATACATATACTAAGAGTCAATAACATAACAGTAAGCCTACTTAAAGTTAATCTTGGCTTTGTGTATTTCACCTAACCTGAAACTATAATGTTACTTTTGTAGACACTTTACACTCATTCTGAGTATCCTAATATCCTAACATACACCAACACATCGTAACACACTCCAACACAACAAAGTATGCTGATACATACTAACACCATCTTGAAGAAGGCACGACAACACCTCTTGCCCCTCAGGAGACTGAATTGATTTGACATGGGTCCTCAAATCCTCAAAAAGTTCTACAACTGCACCACTGAGAGCATCTTGACTGGTTTCCTCGCCGCTTGGTATGGCAACTACCTGGCATTCGCCTGCAAGGAGCTACAGAGGGTAGTGTGTACGGAACCAGTACATCACTTGGGCCGAGCTCCCTGCCATCCAGGACTTTTCTACCAGGCAGTGTCAGAGGAAGGCCCTAAAATTGACAAAGACTCCAGTCACCAAAGTCATAGACTATTATCTCTGCTACTGGACAGCAAGTGGTACCAATGCACTGGAACCAACAGGACCCTGAACAGCTTCTACCCCCCACTTTATTCTTACCTATATGTACATACAGTATCTACCTCATACCTGTGCACATCGACTCAGTACTGGTACCCTGTGTATATAGCCTAGTTATTGTTACTCATTGTGTATTTATTCAATATTATTATATTTTTTCTCTTTTCTCTCTCTGCATCATTGGGAAGGGCCCGTAAGTAAGCATTTCATTGTTAGTCTACACCTGTAGTTTACAAAGTATTTGACAAATACAATTGGATTTGAATTGTATTTGATTCTAATGATGATCCCAAGGGCACGGGTCTTGCCCTTTCAGAGTACAAGGACACATAGTTCACAGAACTAAGACAAGACCCATTTTAGAAGTGGTCACCAGAGAATCACAGGAGAGTAGTAAAATGAAAGCCTTCAATCCGAACCATTAGGCATGGCTGTTATAACATTACTGTTATTATTGCAGAGTGCTCAATGAAAGTGAATTGAAAAAAACATGTGAACAGCATGAATCTGCTGTGCGGGGGCAAGGGAGCGATTATTGGAAAAGGTTACTACTTTGCCTCAGTGGAGAGTGGTTGGCTGTGGCTGTGTGCAATTGTAATAGGTTACATTTGCACAGTCATTCTGAGAGAATGAATGGGCAGTATATGTGTGTGGAGGGATGAGAAAGAGGGTGAGAGAGAGACCCTTTAATGTCAAACAATTAAAATGGCTCAATCGTAGGCGAAGAATGCAGGATGGCAGCAGTGCACTTTGAGAGATGAATGGTCAACAACTGGAGGCATGACGACAGTTATGAAGACTGATGAATGATGCAACACTTTCACCGTTGAGGGAAATGTGATGAGACGTTGACAGCTGGACAGACTCTTGGTCTGGCATTTTAAAAGGACCAGGCAAAAGGACTGCAACCACTGCAAGTGAAATGTCTCATCCCCTCTCATATAAGCAAATAGTTATATCCATATTATAATGTCCAGTTTTAGCACAATTCTAGTCAGTATATACAGTTGAAGTCGGAAGTTTACATACACTTAGGTTGGAGTCGTTAACACTAGTTTTTCAACCACTCAAATGTTCTTGATAACAAACCATAGTTTTGGAAAGTTGGTTAGGACATCTGCTTTGTGCATGACACAAGTAATTTTTCCAACAATTGTTTACAGACAGATTATTTAATTTATAATTCAATGTATCACAATTCCAGTGAGTCACTAAGTGCATACACTAAGTACAATACACTAAGTGCACGTACCTTTTAAAACAGCTTGGAAAATTCCAGAAAATGATGTCATGGCTTTAGAAGATTCTGATAGGCTGATTGACATCATTTGAGTCAATTTGAGGTGTACCTGTGGATGTATTTCAAGGCCTACCTTCAAACACAGTGCCTCTTTGTTTGACATCATGGGAAAATCAAAAGAAATCAGCCAAGACCTCAGAAAGAGAAATGTAGACCTCCACAAGTCTGGTTCATCCTTGGGAGCAATTTCCAAATGCCTGAAGGTACCACGTTCATCTGTACAAACAATAATACGCAAGTATAAACATCATGGGACCAAACAGCCGTCATACCACTCAGGAAGGAGATGCGTTCTGTCTCCTAGAGATGAATGTACTGCGAAAAGTGCAAATCAATCCCAGAACAACAGCAAAGGACCTTGTGAAGATGCTGGAGGAAACCGGTACAAAAGTATATATAGCCATAGTAAAACGAGTCCTGTATCGACATTTCTGAAAGGCCGCTCAGCGAGGAAGAAGACACTGCTCCAAAACCGCCATAAGAAAAGCCAAACTACTGTTTGCAAATGCAGATGGGGACAAAGATCATACTTTTTGGAGAAATGTCCTCTGGTCTGATGAAACAAAAATAGAACTGTTTGGCCGTAATGACCATCGCTATGTTTGGAGGAAAAAGGGGAAGGCTTGCAAGTCGAAAAACACCATCCTAACCGTGAAGCATGGAGGTGGAAGCATCATGTTGTGGGGGTGCTTTGCTGCAGGAGGGCATGGTGTACTTCACAAAATAGATGGCATCATGAGGCACGATAATTATGTGGATATTATTCAGGAGGAATGGGCCAAAAACGTATTGTGGGAAGCTTATGGAGGTCTACCCGAAATGTTTGACCCAAGCTAAACAATTTAAAGGCAATGCTACCAAATACTAATTGAGTGTATGTAAACTTCTGACCCACTGGGAATGTGATGAAAGAAATAAAAGCTGAAATAAATCAATCTCTCTACTATTATTCTGAAATTTCACATTCTTAAAATAAATTGGTGATTCTAACTGACCCAAGACAGGGATATTTCACTAGGATTAAATGTCAGGAATTGTGAAAAACTGAGTTTAAATGTACAGTGCCTTGCGAAATTATTCGGCCCCCTTGAACTTTGCGAACTTTTGCCACATTTCAGGCTTCAAACATAAAGATATAAAACTGTATTTTTTTGTGAAGAATCAACAACAAGTGGGACACAATCATGAAGTGGAACAACATTTATTGGATATTTCAAACTTTTTTAACAAATCAAAAACTGAAAAATTGGGCGTGCAAAATTATTCAGCCCCTTTACTTTCAGTGCAGCAAACTCTCTCCAGAAGTTCAGTGAGGATCTCTGAATGATCCAATGTTGACCTAAATGACTAATGATGATAAATACAATCCACCTGTGGGTAATCAAGTCTCCGTATAAATGCACCTGCACTGTGATAGTCTCAGAGGTCCGTTAAAAGCGCAGAGAGCATCATGAAGAACAAGGAACACACCAGGCAGGTCCGAGATACTGTTGTGAAGAAGTTTAAAGCCGGATTTGGATACAAAAAGATTTCCCAAGCTTTAAACATCCCAAGGAGCACTGTGCAAGCGATAATATTTAAATGGAAGGAGTATCAGACCACTGCAAATCTACCAAGACCTGGCCGTCCCTCTAAACTTTCAGCTCATACAAGGAGAAGACTGATCAGAGATGCAGCCAAGAGGCCCATGATCACTCTGGATGAACTGCAGAGATCTACAGCTGAGGTGGGAGAATCTGTCCATAGGACAACAATCAGTTGTATATTGCACAAATCTGGCCTTTATGGAAGAGTGGCAAGAAGAAAGCCATTTCTTAAAGATATCCATAAAAAGTGTTGTTTAAAGTTTGCCACAAGCCACCTGGGAGACACACCAAACATGTGGAAGAAGGTGCTCTGGTCAGATGAAACCAAAATTGAACTTTTTGGCAACGTTATGTTTGGCGTCAAAGCAACACAGCCCATCACCCTGAACACACCATCCCCACTGTCAAACATGGTGGTGGCAGCATCATGGTTTGGGGCTGCTTTTCTTCAGCAGGGACAGGGAAGATGGTTAAAATTGATGGGAAGATGGATGGAGCCAAATACAGGACCATTCTGGAAGAAAACCTGATGGAGTCTGCAAAAGACCTGAGACTGGGACGGAGATTTGTCTTCCAACAAGACAATGATCCAAAACATAAAGCAAAATCTACAATGGAATGGTTAAAAAATAAACATATCCAGGTGTTAGAATGGCCAAGTCAAAGTCCAGACCTGAATCCAATCGAGAATCTGTGGAAAGAACTGAAAACTGCTGTTCACAAATGCTCTCCATCCAACCTCACTGAGCTCGTGCTGTTTTGCAAGGAGGAATGGGAAAAGATTTCAGTCTCTCGATGTGCAAAACTGATAGAGACATACCCCAAGCGACTTACAGCTGTAATCGCAGCAAAAGGTGGCGCTACAAAGTATTAACTTAAGGGGGCTGAATAATTTTGCACGCCCAATTTTTCAGTTTTTGATTTGTTAAAAAAGTTTGAAATATCCAATAAATGTCGTTCCACTTCATGATTGTGTCCCACTTGTTGTTGATTCTTCACAAAAAAATACAGTTTTATATCTTTATGTTTGAAGCCTGAAATGTGGCAAAAGGTCACAAAGTTCAAGGGGGCCGAATACTTTCGCAAGGCACTGTATTTGGCTAAGGAGTATGCAAACTTTCGACTTCAACTGTACTGTATGCCACTCACTGCTGCTTATTGTAGCCACTGTCAAACTATCATATTAAGTTTATTGTTTAAGTAGTCCTATGTGTAGCAGAGGTAGTTCGGTGGGCTAAAGTCACATGATGAGTAACCTTGTCTGAGACCTCAGGACTCATAGCAAATGCATATTTTATACAATCATATAAAGCAATCCCAGAGGACTTAGACTACTTTCAGTATTATTAGTTGATTAGACTAAATAAATAGTGTATCATAATTGTAACATGTTAGACAATTATCTAGGCCTTCTGTTTGTTCTGCACTGTATTGACTGTAATTCCATTCTAGTGTTGAGAAATCACCCTGACACAACAATTAGCTAGTACCATGCATTGGCCTCTTTCACTGCTTGATGATGAAGTGCATAATATTTATTGAGTGAACTAGACAAAAGCGCTGGTTAACAGTCATTGCAATGATGATTTCTTATAATTCGGTACCTTAGTTGCCCGTTCATTGAATGTTTCCAAACAGTTGCGCATCCCAATGTGAATGGAATTGTAGACTCACTGAGGCCCAAAATATGAACTGTCTATTCAAGTGTAGCTAGCTGGTCAGATGCCTCAAATATTGTGAGTGTGTTCGTTTTCATGACTCCACTTTGCTGAATTATGTTGGCTAAAATGGGTTCGATCTTGAGTCGTGTCTGTGTGCATAATATGCAATAATATGGCTATAACCATGCAGGACATTCAGATGGCGAAATTCTTGCTTCCAAAAATGGACCGTAGTCTACCCGGCTGCTCGTAGCCGGTGGCTCTGATGGTGTCATAGAGGGGGAGGGGGAGTCGGTAGATGGCAGTCGTGTCCCATCTCCCTCCCTCCTTCCCTCTCTCTCGCTCTCTAACACACACACACACACACACACACACACACACACACACACACACACACACACACACACACACATTCCTAGGTCTTACACGCACTGGAGCACAAAAGCGCTTACACGCACCCATATTACCACCAGACCTCGCTCCTTATGACATCAACTGATAATGCAATTGACCAATCAGTGGATAGATGATGGCAGGAAACGTGATAATTGTATTTCACCCATCAAAAGTAAGAACGGGTGCGTGGGGAAAATATAGGGGGACGCCACACATGAATGCGCTTTAAAGGAGATATGTTGAGCCAGTCTAGAGGGAGCATTTCTGGCATTAACTGCAGCATCCGCGCCTCTGATAGCAGCATCAATCCACCAGCACTGACTGGCGGAATACTGATGGTCTTGTTCTGAGTTAGGGAGGAAGCCAGTCCGGTGTGGGTGTGAGGCTGTCATCTCGCTGCAATTTAAGAAAAAAATACTTCCCAGCACTGCCCACTGTCTAGTGTCTAGCTCCAAACTTGATCATGCATATGATTTATATGAGAGTTCACAAATGCATTGCGTATTTGAAGTTGGAGTTTGGTGGATGTAAACGTATTCTTAGCCTGGTGATTTGTGGTCAGTATTGCCCATCATCTTAAACGCGCAATTTCAGTTGCTGAGGAGCGCGCGCCGAGGATCATCAGGGTGGATATTCGTTCCCTCTTGTGAGATATCAGTGAATTGGCTGTACTGGGGAGTCTCTGAGATGTGTATAGAGCCAGAGCGCAAAGAGAGGAGTCGATGATTGCTGTGGATGAAAACTGGCAGATGTAGCTTGTTGAACAAACGGCTCTCGAGATGCGATGAGAAGTCGGGACACGAAGCATTTGGAACTATAAGAATACTATAGCGTATGCTATGACATTTTGCATTTGATTGAAGAGTCACAGATCAAGGAAGGATGTGTTCGTGGTGAACAAGGCTTTAACGCATCTATGTGGTCTTTATAGGCTACTTCTATGAGGAGACCTGCTGAATTTCCCATCTGACGCGCAGTAGTAGTTCCTACATCAAACATACAGTAGCCGATGAAAATCGATAGAAGAATCTATCCGAAGACAAAGATAAACCTGGCGACTTTATCATTATTCGCCTCATCCACCTGACGAATTCATATGCTAGCATCTCCGAGATCCAATCCAACGACAATCAATACGGAGGCAAAGAGAAATAAGAATATTGAAATCCGCACTGGGTTGTGAGTTGAAATCTAATCAGATCCCTGGGGGGTTGCAGAGTAGCAAGGAACTGAAGAGGGAGAAAAAAGTTCTAGCTAAAAGTGTGACAACGGAATGACAACCATCAGCCACTTCATGTTTGCTCAATATGTGGATGAGCCGTAGATTATGACGAGGTTTCAGGATGTTATCAATCTGCGGGTCCACGGCTGCGTGAGACTGTGTCGTTAGTAGTCTGGCTCTGAAGAGGTTGGTTGGTTGTTTTATTGAAAATTAAAACATGAAGGATGGATCTGGGAAGAGTTCAGATTTCTCCTAAATTCCTAACTGATAAACGAAATGTCACCGGACTGTGACACATATAGCATTTTTGCCTTGTTATCACTCTGCATTTAACCATTAGTTTCAACGGTGGCACTTGTGGGTGCCTTCGTATATTTGCGTCTTGAAACATTTGAATGGGGGATGGATAAATTGACTCTATCGTCGTTCTGCAAGTCCTAACACCTAACCGATTGATTCTAATTGATGGATTAAACGCTACATCGTTTACAATGTGGGGACCGGATAAACTGTGTGAAAGTATCATCACGGAGTCTAGGTTTCAGGATGCTTGAGAATTTCGGATGTAGCCTATTTTCGATGCAGTTTTCGAGGGCAAGGAGCTGAAGAGGGAACTGTCGTTTTTTGAATCAGATCTGCTAACATCAGCATCTTTGGTGACAAGTAAGTTATATGTGTTTATTTGTTTAATTTAATTGATTCCTACATGGCACCGACACCCTGCCCACAGTGTGTTACGGTTCTAGCTGAAGCCTATTTGTAACCTTATAGACTATTTCAAATGAGTGTTCCTTTGCTGCTCTATCCCACTTTGCCTTATTATCTTACTACAAGCAACCAATAGCACTTCAACGAGGGCATAGCCTGAAAGCTTCATCTGACGTCATCGGACAAAAAAGCTCATTTTTGTGTGATGTGATGAATGAATGGACCATTCGATTTGTCGTGTGTGTGTGCATATGTGGAGGGCGCGTAGAACTGCGAGTCGATTATGCCTTTATTTGACTAACCTTGAAGATAAAGACTGCAATATCTGTTCATACGATGCTGATACGATGCTGACAGGCTACTGATCATAATTGGTGAAGCTGCTGGTTGACTCAGTCGTGTTGAGTAGTGGTGATGCAGTATGTTGCAGCATCCCATGCTGTATTCGGACCGTTGCACTTCAGCATCTATACCTGAGGGCTAATAACATCGGTTCTAGCATTGGTTCTATAAAGTTTAATATTTTTTTGCCGATTAGAATATTAACGGTAGGAAGCCCACCAAAGCTATTTGCAGAGCACAATGCAGAGCAATGGACTTTAAACTGTTGTATTTCTAAGGCTCACCGCATGCGCCCTGGAGAAAAACTCAACATATGAGCACCGCCATATCTTTGAGAATGATGTTGCAAGAACACTATAGGGCTCCAGCTTATGCACTTTAATTTAGACCTAACCACCAAGGTGTAGTATCTTTTTTTTAATGCTGAGGTGCTTCGCTCTAATGTATGCTCGAGTAAAGACTAGTTGGCTCGCCTTTGCCGACCGCGCTGCAGTTCGCTCAGTGCTGGCATTGAGGGAGCTGAAATTACAAGCTTCGTCTGCTCCTTTAGGCCGCTATGCAGTCTGTTGGCAAGAAAGAAAGTAGCATAATTTGTGGTATACACTGTGTACAAAACATTAAGTACACCTGCTCTTTCCATGACATAGACTGACCAGGTGAAACCAAGTGAAAGTTATGATCCCTTACTGAAGTAAATTGTTAAATCCATTTCAATCAGAGTAGATAAAGGGGAGGAGACAGGTTAATACCTAAGACGTTGTGGGGGGATACTAAACTGACATGTTGAATTGTTTGTAGATGACTATGGATCATTCGCCTATTTGACTTAGAATTTTATGACAAATTTAGCTCTAAAAACAATATATATTTTGTCCTTTACTACTAAAGCCCATAGAAACGCATATGATAACGCATTCATAAATAGAAAAAGGACGGTTTAATAAGAAACTCGGTTTTGAAGTGTATGTCCTAAATGTAGGAGATTTTTTAAAACTCTAGAAATATATTTATTTTTTACACATTCAACCTCCCTTTTTTTGGAGGGGGGTAGGAACAAAATTACCTTCATATTTCCATTAGTTTTTAACCGGTATTCTGGTGACACTTGTGGGGGTTGTAGCAAAACGGAGAACACCATTGTGTTCCTGAGAATCGCTCCTTTCCACAGTGGGGTCCCATTACTGTATAACCCAAACGGTTCCGATGCTACCAAACAGATGTTGGCCCATCAACGGTACCAACTTCAGACGAGTCTCCTGACACTTGGGGGGGGGGGGGGGCATAGAGCAAAACTAAGTGTGTAGGTCAAGCCGTTCGGAGGCTGTCTCATGGTCTGACAAAAATCGCTCTTCCACATTTCACAAAAAAAAAACATATATATATATATATATATATATATAGCTTAAACTGACGGATTTAGATGGGGATTCGTTTATATCTAATACATGTAAATGTTTAATTACTCTGCCATGTTTAAATAATGTCCCCCTCGTCCTTGACTTTTCAGAAATAAGTCTATATAACACTGTTGTTGTTGTTAGAATCGAAATATCACAAACAGAATTGGAGTTATAACCAGTTTTAGAAGGGGATGTAATTGCTTGAATGATTTTCCCCAGCCTGCTCCGCTCCTTCTCCCATAGTTGAATGTGACATTCCCAGTTGATATTCACCCCGATAATTGCCTCAAAACTGAACCTAAACTATACTGAAACTAATTTCACACATATACTGTAACACCAGATTTAAAAAAAATGAAGTATAGTATGATGGGGAGAAAAGGGGAGAATGTGTGAGTTGATGAGTGAGGAGAAGCGAACAATGCATAATTATGTATTCATCAATTGTGAATGAAGAACAGGGTGGGCCATTCTATTGTATTCATCTATTCTAATTATAATCCCAAAACGGTGTAGCCTATATCAGTCCACCGAATTTAAGCAGATGTATTTGTCTCCTTTAGGCCTAAATGGAGTAGGCTACACAGTGAGAGCGTGCATCATTTATAATGGCAAGACCAAGACGAATGGATGCACATGCTGCGTAAGCGTTGTTACAATATCTGAATGAAAACGACTCAAATGGCGGGGAAGAAATGGATCATGACATCTCTATTATTCTGATTCATGCTGAACGGCTTACCATATCTGGGAAAGGATCCATATCGGACAGCAGGTGAGCGAGTGTCGGATAATGGCTGTGCTAGGTGAAATGAGGAACTCCCGGCTGGCCTGTTGCTGTGTTCTACAACATGCTTGACTTAGCTGCTATCAACGCATGTGTTTTTCAAGCAGTGCATGAACAACACCCATGAGCAGAAGAAACTTCATCATGAGTCTGGCACACGGGCTACGTGAGAGACATATGAGGGCCAAGGCAACAGCAAAGATTCCACGTGAGCTATTGCATGAGCCAAATTGCGCACAGCTACCAGGATGGAGAAGCTGCAAGGTGGGCAGATGCAATCCAACAGAAACCGGACACCTGTTTCAGCTGCAGGTGACTTGTTTGTTGGAAGTGTTGAAATCAACTGAAAGTGACAAAGATGTGTGGTGACTGTTAGGACAAGGGATAACAGAATAATGAAATCCATTATTGTGTGAAAATGCACACCATACTGCAAGCACGAGCGAGACCACAAATAATGTGTCCAATAACTGACAATAATATACAATTTTTGACCGCCATCATATCGACACTTATATTCATTGTAATGCCATTATTTCTTTTTGTTGATTTTCACTATTCACAAGCATGCTTGACGCCTATACTGATATTTAGGCTACTGATATTTTCTTAATTCAATCAATCAAATGTATTTATAAAGGCATTTTTACATCTGTAGATGTCACAAAGTGCTATACAGAATCCCAGATGTAAAAAGGGTTCGGAAAAAGCTGAACCAGGCTCTGAGAGGTGCCCAGTCCTCTTTTGGCTGTGCCGGGTGGAGATTCTAAGAGTACATGGGAATTTAAGGCCAAATTGTTCTTTTTTTTATTTTTTTTTATTTTACCTTTATTTAACCAGGTAGGCAAGTTGAGAACAAGTTCTCATTTACAATTGCGACCTGGCCAAGATAAAGCAAAGCAGTTCGACAGATAAAACGACACAGAGTTACACATGGAGTAAAAACAAACATACAGTCAATAATGCAGTATAAACAAGTCTATATACAATGTGAGCAAATGAGGTGAGAAGGGAGGTAAAGGCAAAAAAAGGCCATGATGGCAAAGTAAATACAATATAGCAAGTAAAATACTGGAATGGTAGTTTTGCAATGGAAGAATGTGCAAAGTAGAAATAAAAAAATAATGGGGTGCAAAGGAGCAAAATAAATAAATAAATAAAAATTAAATACAGTTGGGAAAGAGGTAGTTGTTTGGGCTAAATTTTAGGTGGGCTATGTACAGGTGCAGTAATCTGTGAGCTGCTCTGACAGTTGGTGCTTAAAGCTAGTGAGGGAGATAAGTGTTTCCAGTTTCAGAGATTTTTGTAGTTCGTTCCAGTCATTGGCAGCAGAGAACTGGAAGGAGAGGCGGCCAAAGAAAGAATTGGTCTTGGGGGTGACTAGAGAGATATACCTGCTGGAGCGTGTGCTACAGGTGGGAGATGCTATGGTGACCAGCGAGCTGAGATAAGGGGGGACTTTACCTAGCAGGGTCTTGTAGATGACATGGAGCCAGTGGGTTTGGCGACGAGTATGAAGCGAGGGCCAGCCAACGAGAGCGTACAGGTCGCAATGGTGGGTAGTATATGGGGCTTTGGTGATAAAACGGATTGCACTGTGATAGACTGCATCCAATTTGTTGAGTAGGGTATTGGAGGCTATTTTGTAAATGACATCGCCAAAGTCGAGGATTGGTAGGATGGTCAGTTTTACAAGGGTATGTTTGGCAGCATGAGTGAAGGATGCTTTGTTGCGAAATAGGAAGCCAATTCTAGATTTAACTTTGGATTGGAGATGTTTGATATGGGTCTGGAAGGAGAGTTTACAGTCTAACCAGACACCTAAGTATTTGTAGTTGTCCACGTATTCTAAGTCAGAGCCGTCCAGAGTAGTGATGTTGGACAGGCGGGTAGGTGCAGGTAGCGATCGGTTGAAGAGCATGCATTTAGTTTTACTTGTATTTAAGAGCAATTGGAGGCCACGGAAGGAGAGTTGTATGGCATTGAAGCTTGCCTGGAGGGTTGTTAACACAGTGTCCAAAGAAGGGCCGGAAGTATACAGAATGGTGTCGTCTGCGTAGAGGTGGATCAGGGACTCACCAGCAGCAAGAGCGACCTCATTGATGTATACAGAGAAGAGAGTCGGTCCAAGAATTGAACCCTGTGGCACCCCCATAGAGACTGCCAGAGGTCCGGACAGCAGACCCTCCGACTTGACACACTGAACTCTATCAGAGAAGTAGTTGGTGAACCAGGCGAGGCAATCATTTGAGAAACCAAGGCTGTCGAGTCTGCCGATGAGGATATGGTGATTGACAGAGTCGAAAGCCTTGGCCAGATCAATGAATACGGCTGCACAGTAATGTTTCTTATCGATGGCGGTTAAGATATCGTTTAGGACCTTGAGCGTGGCTGAGGTGCACCCATGACCAGCTCTGAAACCAGATTGCATAGCAGAGAAGGTATGGTGAGATTCGAAATGGTCGGTAATCTGTTTGTTGACTTGGCTTTCGAAGACCTTAGAAAGGCACGGTAGGATAGATATAGGTCTGTAGCAGTTTGGGTCAAGAGTGTCCCCCCCTTTGAAGAGGGGGATGACCGCAGCTGCTTTCCAATCTTTGGGAATCTCAGACGACACGAAAGAGAGGTTGAACAGGCTAGTAATAGGGGTGGCAACAATTTCGGCAGATAATTTTAGAAAGAAAGGGTCCAGATTGTCTAGCCCGGCTGATTTGTAGGGGTCCAGATTTTGCAGCTCTTTCAGAACATCAGCTGAATGGATTTGGGAGAAGGAGAAATGGGGAAGGCTTGGGCGAGTTGCTGTTGGGGGTGCAGTGCTGTTGTCCGGGGTAGGAGTAGCCAGGTGGAAAGCATGGCCAGCCGTAGAAAAATGCTTATTGAAATTCTCAATTATGGTGGATTTATCAGTGGTGACAGTGTTTCCTATCTTCAGTGCAGTGGGCAGCTGGGAGGAGGTGTTCTTATTCTCCATGGACTTTACAGTGTCCCAGAACTTTTTTGAGTTAGTGTTGCAGGAAGCAAATTTCTGCTTGAAAAAGCTAGCCTTGGCTTTTCTAACTGCCTGTGTATAATGATTTCTAGCTTCCCTGAACAGCTGCATATCACGGGGGCTGTTCGATGCTAATGCAGAACGCCATAGGATGTTTTTGTGTTGGTTAAGGGCAGTCAGGTCTGGGGAGAACCAAGGGCTATATCTGTTCCTGGTTCTAAATTTCTTGAATGGGGCATGTTTATTTAAGATGGTTAGGAAGGCATTTTTAAAAAATATCCAGGCATCCTCTACTGACGGGATGAGATCAATATCCTTCCAGGATACCCCGGCCAGGTCGATTAGAAAGGCCTGCTCGCAGAAGTGTTTCAGGGAGCGTTTTACAGTGATGAGTGGAGGTCGTTTGACCGCTGACCCATTACGGATGCAGGCAATGAGGCAGTGATCGCTGAGATCTTGGTTGAAGACAGCAGAGGTGTATTTAGAGGGGAAGTTGGTTAGGATGATATCTATGAGGGTGCCCGTGTTTAAGGTTTTGGGGAGGTACCTGGTAGGTTCATTGATTATTTGTGTGAGATTGAGGGCATCAAGTTTAGATTGTAGGATGGCTGGGGTGTTAAGCATGTTCCAGTTTAGGTCGCCTAGCAGCACGAACTCTGAAGATAGATGGGGGGCAATCAGTTCACATATGGTGTCCAGAGCACAGCTGGGGGCAGAGGGTGGTCTATAGCAGGCGGCAACGGTGAGAGACTTGTTTTTAGAGAGGTGGATTTTTAAAAGTAGAAGTTCAAATTGTTTGGGTACAGACCTGGATAGTAGGACAGAACTCTGCAGGCTATCTTTGCAGTAGATTGCAACACCGCCCCCTTTGGCAGTTCTATCTTGTCTGAAAATGTTGTAGTTTGGAATTAAAACTTCAGAATTTTTGGTGGTCTTCCTAAGCCAGGATTCAGACACAGCTAGAACATCCGGGTTGGCAGAGTGTGCTAAAGCAGTGAATAGAACAAACTTAGGGAGGAGGCTTCTAATGTTAACATGCATGAAACCAAGGCTATTACGGTTACAGAAGTCGTCAAAAGAGAGCGCCTGGGGAATAGGAGTGGAGCTAGGCACTGCAGGGCCTGGATTCACCTCTACATCGCCAGAGGAACATAGGAGGAGTAGAATAAGGGTACGGCTAAAAGCTATGAGAATTGGTCGTCTAGAACGTCTGGAACATAGAGTAAAAGGAGGTTTCTGGGGGCGATAAAATAGCATCAAGGTATAATGTACAGACAAATGTATGGCAGGATGTGAATACAGTGGAGGTAAACCTAGGTATTGAGTGATGAAGAGAGAGATATTGTCTCTAGAAACATCGTTGAAACCAGGAGATGTCATTGCATGTGTGGGTGGTGGAACTAATAGGTTGGATAAGGTATAGTGAGCAGGACTAGAGGCTCTACAGTGAAATAAGCCAATAAACACTAACCAGAACAGAAATGGACAAGACATATTGACATTAAGGATAGGCATGCTTAGTCGAGTGATCAAAAGGGTCCGGTGAGTGGAGAGGTTGGTTGGTGATTTAGACAGCTAGCCAGGGCATCGGTAGCAAGCTAGCATAGGATGGAGGTCTGTTAGCCACCCCTTACGTTCCGTCAGTAGATTAGTGGGGTTCCGTGTGGTAGAGGGGATTAATCCAAATCACACAACAACAACAAAAATAAAAACAATAGATATAGTTATAGAGGCCCAAGAAGAAAATATAATAATAATAATTAAAAAAATAATTTAAAAAAAAAAAAAAAAAAAAAAAAATAATAATAAAAAAATAAAAAAATTCTTCAAGATGTTCAAAACTGCATAGATGACCAACAGGGTCAAATCATAATTGAACGCGTGTCTTGCGGTTTGGGTATTTTGTTTTGTTTCAATGCACAATTCATAGTTGTAAGAAAAGGCACTCCACAAATAGAAATTCTGTTTTTAGTGTTTTTTTGGTTTTACATATAGCCTACAGTAACATAAACACATGACAAGTGTGTTATGTTCTTTCCAATATTGACATTTGATATTCTATTGTTTCCTAAGACCTTCATAAACAGAACCAAATTAGATTAGCACAAGTTCTAAGCCTGGCCTTCATAACCTGATTTTTAAGAAAATGGCCTTTTAATTTTTTGGTGCCTACTAGAGAGCTCCTCTTTGTCTCCACCCATTCAGCATCCTTCACACCCTCTTAACCTTAAGCCCCACTTATCTCTTTAAGGGTTGATCTGAGCGTTCTGTCCTAACAACAGCAGTCAAGCACCAAAGTGATCTGGCTAACGTTGGCTAGCTTGCTAGCTACTTCTAGACACAAATGAGAAAACAGCTCACTGACCATTTTACTCACCCTAGCAGAGATTGTTAGGCTGTTT
The DNA here is from genome assembly GCF_002021735.2 of Oncorhynchus kisutch. Classification (NCBI taxonomy): domain Eukaryota; kingdom Metazoa; phylum Chordata; class Actinopteri; order Salmoniformes; family Salmonidae; genus Oncorhynchus; species Oncorhynchus kisutch. Next base: position 37,370,967 of record NC_034177.2, read on the forward strand.
TTATGTTATCCAGAGCGTTGGTGACTGCAACAGTGCTGCAGGCAACAATTTACACTTTTTTTGGCCAACGTTTACTGGTACCGAACATATTCAATGGGTGTTGAGCATTAGTAAATTCGTCAGTTATTCTGTGCTCTGGCACACTAAGACGAGAGTGCTCTGAAATCGGAGTATATAGCCAGAGCGAATTTACCAGCTACATCAATCAACATTTGTTGCAGTAACATTCTATTGAAATGTTTACTTGCATAGTAGAGTCTTTTGTTAATGCATGTAGCTAGCTAGCTAGGTAAACAATGAACCATAATCCCAACTCATGACATTACTACCCTGCATTCATCTGCAGGTAGCTAACCAACCAGGTTTAATGTTAGCTAGCTAACGTTAGGCTAGAACTATCAAAGCAAATGGCTCTGAGATACAAATCATATTACTACACAGATGATACAAGTAATGTTAGATAGCAAGCCAGCCAGCCAGCTAGCTAGCTTTAACTTTAAATTAAATATCACACTTTAACTTGAAATTAAAATTGCTTTCTGTCAAAATTAGAAACATGTGATATCTGAAAATGTAACTATTTAGACTTACTTACTTGTACACATCATGGATGGATGCTTCTCCCTGTCACGGATGCCATGATTGACCTTAGTTTGGTTGAAGATGTAATCCGGAAACAGGTCTTTTCTCCATCTCCTTAGCTATCATACTCTAATTCCACTGATTTCAAAACTCGGTCCTCCAGAAACTCATCTTTCTGCATGTCCGACACACTCATTATCTCAGCCAATTAAGGATGTTTGCTTTTTCTGTGGCTAAACCAACTAGGCCCATAATTTAACAATTGTATTTGTATTTACAGATGGCATAACATTTTGTTATTAAGGTACATGCAAGTGTACATGTTCCAGAAGGCGTTTCTGCCAAAAAACACATTTTGATTAAAAAGTAGTGGCCCGCAACATATGCCTAGTTTCCTGAAATGAGTCACATATGTGCACAGCACACTCATCAGGGTTATGGATGATGCTCTCCGATACTGTATATCCTGTATGACTAAGATCATTTTTTATTCGTTTAAAAATCGAAACTTTGAGAATGGGGAATGGGAACAATATTACATTAATAACATGGCATTCTCTCACCCTCGGCTTGCAGGCATGTTCCTGCTAATGTCAAACATGTAGGCGTACTAGCCCACAAAGCAACACAGTGCTGGGCGCGGCACAGCGAGAGGAGCTTTCCACCCACCAGTGCTGCATCAAGGTGAGCGCTTTTCTCAGCAATGGCTCGCATCGCTGACCATGGTCCTTAAATCGTTTCTTTATGTTCTCAGTTTTATTAGCCACAATCTTGTGTTTGTTAATTTAGTTACATAAAAAGCATGAGCTGGCACACACCTGGAGAAAAGTATTTAGTGTAGAGGTGCTGTCTAACGATAAATAAACTGTAAGCTATAAAAACAAAGAGAGTCACACACTCCATATGTATAAACTCCTAGTAATATATTGTGTAATACACCAACGTTTCGGCGTCACTGTACCTTCTGACCCTGAAGAAGACTCAGTGATGCCTTCAGATACTCACTCACTCACTCACTCACTCACTCTCTCACACACACACAGACACACACTCTCACACACACCAATTGTAAATATGCAGTGCCTACAAAGAAATGTGCACGCTGTTCACAACAGGCTTTTTTGCAGGCTTTTTTTTACAAACAGCCATGAGCTAAATTAACTTAGGCTGCAGTGATACTGCTTGTATGCAACCATCTAATCTAGGCATGTGGAAAGGGAGACACAAATTGTACAATATGACATCTTTCTAACCTGGAGTAGGAAATGATTGTCCAAACACAAAGTTTCAAGTGGCACTGACTGACTCAATGATTAATAGTGAATGTGTCCACTCACCTGAGATATGGACGATGCTCACCACTCGTTCCAATAAGATATACTACTATTCGCTCAAGTTGATAATTTTGATAACTGAAAAACAGATTTGTGTTTTAATTTTCTTCTCTTTACAGCAATAGCCCTTTGTTTTCCAAATTATGTTTTCCCGTGATTAAATTGTTTATATTGTGTTATGCTTGGCCCTATTTTAGCTGCTTTCCACTGACATTCACAACTCAACAGTCATCGATTTGTTATTTGCAGCATATGTTGCCCAAGTTGCGGGCCTTCCAACTACAGGCTATGCACATGAGAATTAAAACTTTAAAAAAAAGCTAATGATCATATTGGGCCAAATCAAATTTACTTTGAATTAAATTGCCTATTGCCCTGCCTTTCCCCTTCTTTTCCTCCCTCTTGTGGTGAATATCAAGTGATCTGGAGCAGTGTTCGCAAACATCTTCCACTTGTACTTTCCATTCATTTACAATTATAATCTTGGCAAAATGGAATGGGAACAATACGGCATGGATTCAGGTGTGTTACTGAAAATGGAGTTAAAGTGGAGGAGGTTCTGCTCGCGGTCGGTGTACAGGTAGGAGCTGAATTTACACATTCCGCTTCCAGAATGAACAAAGCTGTGGTTGTGTTCATGAAAAGAGCAAATTTGGTTGGTAGGCTGATTGCTAATGGAATATTTGTAAGGGGTGTGTTGGTACCAATTTCGCCTCTTTCTACCCCTTCGACAAGGGTGGTAGTTATGAATTTGCCAGCGTTTATTATGGATGATCAAATTACGAAAGAGCTGAGTCGTTTTGGTAAGTTTGCTAATAGTTTTCATGTACTGTCGGCAGGTTTTCAGGCAGATGCCGTTAAGCACATTGTTTCGTTCCGGAGGCAAGTGTTTAGGTGTCTGAATAACAATGAGCAACAGCTAAATGTGCATTTTAAAGTGAGGCATGGGGAGGGACCCTACTCAGGGTTTGCCAGCACAGATAGTCTACGGTGTTTTGAGTGTGGGGATTTGGCGCATAAGAACTTTGCATGCCCACGTAGACAAGGTGAGGGCACAAGCGCCAGTGGGGGAAATCGAGGTCAACGTGCAGGGGGCAATGAGATGCAGACAGCAGAGGCTGGGCCTAGTCATGCAAGTGATGGTGGTGTAGATGAGGCTGGGCCTAGTCAGGCTAGAGATGGTGGTATAGCTGAGGCTGGGTCTAGTCATGCTATGGATGGTGGTGTAGCGGAGGCTGGGCCTAGTCATGCTATGGAGGGTGGTGTAGATGAGGCTGGGTCTAGTCAGGTTATGCTATTGGATGAGAAGAGTATAGTGGGGAAGTGTAAGAGACTAAGGGGGAGGAGGAGGGTGTCAAGTGGAAAAGGAAAAATGGGTAGAATTAAGGAGGTGGGAGGGGAGAGGCTGGTGTGACCAAAGGCACCATGGAACCTTTGCCTGGTGCTGGGGGAGGCCCTGAACAGAGGGGAAGGGCAGGTGGTCAGGATGGGAGATGGAGATGAGGAGGAAAGTGAGTCTGAGGAAGATGATGATGAAGATTTTTTTCAGACTCCTCTTCAATGGGCCCGTAGCTGACAGCCAGTCAGAGGCATCAAAATACACATTGAGGGAACTGACAAGGTTCATCTTGAGGCTTTTTTCTGATCTGAGAACATTTGTAAGATCAATACAATATGCTATGAAAAATGAGGGGCATGGTGTCCTTTCACCCAGGAAACATTTTAGGTTGAGGAAGTGGGTCACAACAGTGCGTAAGGGTTTAGCTTCAGACACTGTTTAGATGTATAGTTTCTTTCTGGCACTGGGGCTTTTTGAGCTTTGCTATTGGTTTCTTTCTTTGCTGGCTTTTCTCCCAATTCTTATGGATACTCTTCGGGTAGGCTCGCTCAATATAAATGCCACCAGAGATGCGGGAAAGAGGAGTGTGTTGGGTGACTATGTAAAACTAAAAAAAGTACAGGTGTTGATTCTGCAAGAGATGCATAGTGATGTGGGGAATGAAGTCGATTAGGGGCTCTGGTGGAAAGGGGCACCTAATACATGGAGAGAGAGGGGGGGTTCTATTTGGGTGTCTTAGACAGGAACTCTCACAGGTAGCGCCTGAGGCTGGTGGTTGCCGAGGACTGGAACTGTACAATGGATTTTACGAAAGACAGAAATGGGGAAGAGCCTCATTCAGTGACAGTGGGAGTGTTAAGGGACATAATTAATCAGTTTGACCTAGTGGATGTTTGGAGAACTTTACATCCCAACGCAAGACAGTATACATGGGTGAAGGTTTTTGGGGCTAAGATGAGTGCAGCCCAACTTGATTGTTTTTACATGTCCAGGAATCGGAGCAATAGGCTGTTGGGTGCTAACATTCTCCCGGTGGGTTTTTCGGATCACCACATAACCTTGGCATGGCTGTCTATTTCACCAGGGCCCCGGCAGGCATCCTATTGGAAGTTTAATGTAAAGCACTTACAAGATGCCACTTTTTGCTCAGGTATCCAGACCTTTTGGGAAAGGTGGAGGCAGCGAAGAGAGGAGTATGAGTTTCTGAGTCAATGGTGGGATGTGGGGAAAATCCAAATTCGTCTTTTCTGTCAACAGTATACAGCTCTCTCATCCTCAGAGGCTATGAGAGTATTGGGGGAACTAGAGCGTAGTATTAGTGAGATGGTGGGGCAATGCAATATTGGCCTCCAGGCTAATTTAGCTGAATTACGTACGACCTGGGCAGTTTTTTCCAGGTTAGAGCTAAGGGAGAGCTAGGATCTCCATGCTCAAGGAGATGGATGCTCCCAGCTCCTTCTTCTTTGGTTTGGAAAGACAGAGCGGTGAAGCCAAGGGTATGCATTGTCTACGGTTGTCTGATGGTCAGGTGACCTCTGTGTGGGGGAGATGCAGGAGCGAACTGTGGAGTTGTGTAGGGCAGAAATGTGTGATCCTATGTGTGCTCAGGTCTTGTTCGCAGAACTCCCTAAGGTCTCTGGCACAGATGGATGAAATGGACATTCCTCTGTTGTCCCATGAGCTGGCAGAGGCCATGACCCAGATGTCCTCCCCGGTCGTGCACTGGGGGTCGATGGACTCCCAGTGGAGTTTTATAAAAAATTAATTGGGAATAATTGGACTGGACTTCTTTTACATGTTGCGTGAATGTGTCGGGGTAGGAGAGTTGCCGATGTACTGCCGTTGGGCGGCTCTGACTCTCCTGCCCCAAAAAAGGGACTTGTGTGAACTTAACCTTTTTGGGCTAGGGGGCAGTATTTTCACATCCGGATGAAAAGCGTGCCCAAAGTAAACTGCCTGCTACTCAGGCCCAGAAGCTAGGATATGCCTAGAATTGGTAGTGTCATGATCGTCGTAGTGAGGAGACCAAAGCGTAGTGTGATGTGAATACATCTTTTTAATGAAAGACAAAAAAACACGAAGTACACTAAACAAACAAACAAAATAACAAGACGAACATGACCGCTATCAAAACTGAGTGCAAACATCACATAGAGAATAACCCACAAACCCAAACTGGAAAATGGCAACCTAAATAGGATCCCCAATCAGAGACAACGATAAACAGCTGCCTCTGATTGGGAACCAATCTAGGCAACCATAGACCTAAAATATGTCTAGACTAGACACACACACCTAGACATACAAAAACCCCTATATGAGACTAAAACACACATACCACCCTTGTCACACCCTGACCTAACCAAAATATATAAAGGTAACAAAGAATACTCAGGTCAGGGCTTGACAGTACCACCCCACAAAGGTGCAGACTCCGGCCGCAAAACCTAATCTAGGGGAGGGGAGGGTCCGGGTGGGCCTCTTTCACGGCGGTGGCTTGGTTGCGGGAAGTGGACCCCACTCTAGCTCAGTCTTGGCCCACTTAGGGGGTGCCTCAGGAGCGGGGACCCTCACAGCGGGCCCCGGACTGAAGAGCATCGTAGAGAGCGCCACTGGACGGAGAGGCGCCTCTGGACTGTGGAGCGACTCTGGTAGCTCCTGGCTGGCATACTCTAGCAGCTCAGGACAGACGGGAGTCTATGGCGGCTCAGGACAGACGGGAGACTCTGGCGGCTCAGGACAGATGGGAGACTCTGGCGGCTCAGGACAGACGGGAAACTGTGGTGGCTCAGGACAGACGGGAGACTCTGGCAGGGCTGTGCAGGAGGAAGGCTCTGGCAGCACTGGACAGGCGGGAGCACCTGTAGGGATGAGACGGAGAAACAGCCTGGTGCGAGGGGCTGCCACCGGAGGGCTGGTGCGTGGAGGTGGCACCGGATAGACCGGACCGTGAAGGCACACTGGAGATCTTGAGAGCAGGGCTGGCACCATCTGCCCTGGCTGGATCCTCACCCTAGACCGGCACATGCGGGGAGCTGGGATGTAGCGCACCGGGCTAAGCACGCGTACTGGGGACACCGTGCGCTCCACCGCATGACCAGTACAATGCCCGCCACGGTAAGCACGGCTCGGAGAACTATAACGCCGAGCTGGCACAGGACGTGCAGGGCTAGGGAGGCGCACAGGAGGCCTGGTACCTGGGGCTGGCACAGTCTTCACCAGACGGATAGCACGCACCTCAGGACGATGATGGAGGCTGACCCAGGTGACATCAAATCCCCGACACGCTCCGTCGGGCAGATGTCGTGCCCCAGGCACCAACACAGCACATCCCTCATAACTCTCTCCTCCAATCTCCCCATTAACTCCTTCACTGTCTCTGCTTCGCTCACCTCCAATACCGCCCTGACCGGCACTGGTTCCATCCTTGGCTCCTTACGGTAAGCAGGGGGAGTTGGCTCAGGTCTGACTCTGCCACACTCACGCTATGCTTCCCCCCAAGACATTTTTGGGGCTGCCTCTCGGGGTTCCAGCCGCGCTGCCGTGCTGCCTCCTCATACCGGCGCCTCTCTGCTTTCGCTGCCTCCAGCTCTGCTTTGTGGTGGCGATATTCCCCCGGCTGTGCCCAGGGTCCTTCGCCGTCCAGAATCTCCTCCCAAGTCCATGAGTCCTGTGTTCTTTGCCGCTGCTGCTGCTGGCCATTACCACGCTGCTTGGTCCATTGTTGGTCGGTTATTCTGTCATGATCGTCGTAGTGAGGAGACCAAAGCGTAGCGTGATGTGAATCTTTTTAATGAAAGACGAAAAAACACAAAGTACACTAAACAAACAAATAAAATAACAAGATGACCGTGACCGCTATCAAAACTGAGTGCAAACATGCAACATCACAGACAATAACCCACAAACCCAAACTGGAAAACGGCAACCTAAATATTATCCCCAATCAGAGACAACGATAAACAGCTGCCTCTGATTGGGAACCAATCCAGGCCACCATAGACCTAAAATATGTCTAGACTAGACATACAAAAAAAAACTGATGAGACAAAAACACACATACCACCCTCGTCACACCCTGACTTAACCAAAATATATAAAGAAAACAAAGAATACTCAGGTCAGGGCATGACAGGTAGATGCAGTTATAAATCACTCTACAGTTTCTAAAACTGTTTGAATAATGTCTGTGAGTATAACAGAACTGATATGGCAGGCAAAAACCTCCCAGGAAAAAAAATTGAGGTCACTTTCTTTTCGATTGGTTTCTATGGAGATCTAGATTTCTGTGGCACTTGCTTGCTATTGTTGTTCCTATTGCTTCCACTGGATGTCAACAGTCTTTAGAAATTAGTTGATGTTTTTCCTTTGAGAAATGAAGAAGTAGGGCAGTTCAGAACAAGGGTCGAGTGTAGTGTACTGTTTGTTAGGGGCGTGCGACCTGAAAGCTTGCTCCAATTTGTTTTTATTCGGTATTGAATGCAGTTTATCCCGTGTAAAATTTTATCTATGTTTTTTTACATTAAAGAATACCTAAAGTTGTATTAGGAAAGTTGTTTGAAATGTTTGGAACAAGTTTACAGGTAACTTATTTGATATTTTCTAGTCATGTTGCGCGAGTTGGAACCGGTGTTTTTCTGGATCAAACGCGCCAAATAAATGGACATTTTGGAGATATAATGACGGAATTAATCGAACAAAATGACCATTTGTGATGTTTATGGGACATATTGGAGTGCCAACAAAAGAAGATCTTCAAAGGTAAGGCATAAATTATAACGTTATTTCTGCGTTTTGTGTCGCACCTGGCGGGTTGAAATATGAATGTCATGTGTTTGTTTGGTGGGGTGCTATCCTCAGATAATCGCATGGTTTGCTTTCGCCGTAAAGCTTTATTGAAATCTGACACGTTGGCTGGATTAACAAGTGTAGCTTTAATTTGGTGTATTGGATGTGTGATTTCTTGAAAGTTTAATATTTATAGTAATTTAATTTGAATATGGCGCTCTGCCATTTCACCGGATGTTGTCGAGGGGTTCCGTTAGCGGAACATCTAGCCGTAAGTTAAGAACTGGAGGAATCTTTTTAGAGCATCGTAGAGAGCGCCACTGGACGGAGAGGCGCCTCTGGACTGTGGAGCGACTCTGGTAGCTCCTGGCTGGCATACTCTAGCAGCTCAGGACAGACGGGAGTCTATGGCGGCTCAGGACAGACGGGAGACTCTGGCGGCTCAGGACAGATGGGAGACTCTGGCGGCTCAGGACAGACTGGAAACTGTGGTGGCTCAGGACAGACGGGAGGCCCTGGCAGGGCTGTGCAGGAGGAAGGCTCTGGCAGCACTGGACAGGCGAGAGCACCTGTAGGGATGAGACGGAGAAACAGCCTGGTGCGAGGGGCTGCCACCGGAGGGCTGGTGCGTGGAGGTGGCACCGGATAGACCGGACCGTGAAGGCACACTGGAGATCTTGAGAGCAGGGCTGGCACCATCTGCCCTGGCTGGATCCTCACCCTAGACCGGCACATGCGGGGAGCTGGGATGTAGCGCACCGGGCTAAGCACGCGTACTGGGGACACCGTGCGCTCCACCGCATGACCAGTACAATGCCCGCCACGGTAAGCACGGCTCGGAGAACTATAACGCCGAGCTGGCACAGGACGTGCAGGGCTAGGGAGGCGCACAGGAGGCCTGGTACCTGGGGCTGGCACAGTCTTCACCAGACGGATAGCACGCACCTCAGGACGATGATGGAGGCTGACCCAGGTGACATCAAATCCCCGACACGCTCCGTCGGGCAGATGTCGTGCCCCAGGCACCAACACAGCACATCCCTCATAACTCTCTCCTCCAATCTCCCCATTAACTCCTTCACTGTCTCTGCTTCGCTCACCTCCAATACCGCCCTGACCGGCACTGGTTCCATCCTTGGCTCCTTACGGTAAGCAGGGGGAGTTGGCTCAGGTCTGACTCTGCCACACTCACGCTATGCTTCCCCCCAAGACATTTTTGGGGCTGCCTCTCGGGGTTCCAGCCGCGCTGCCGTGCTGCCTCCTCATACCGGCGCCTCTCTGCTTTCGCTGCCTCCAGCTCTGCTTTGTGGTGGCGATATTCCCCCGGCTGTGCCCAGGGTCCTTCGCCGTCCAGAATCTCCTCCCAAGTCCATGAGTCCTGTGTTCTTTGCCGCTGCTGCTGCTGGCCATTACCACGCTGCTTGGTCCATTGTTGGTCGGTTATTCTGTCACGATCGTCGTAGTGAGGAGACCAAAGCGTAGCGTGATGTGAATCTTTTTAATGAAAGACGAAAAAACACAAAGTACACTAAACAAACAAATAAAATAACAAGATGACCGTGACCGCTATCAAAACTGAGTGCAAACATGCAACATCACAGACAATAACCCACAAACCCAAACTGGAAAACGGCAACCTAAATATTATCCCCAATCAGAGACAACGATAAACAGCTGCCTCTGATTGGGAACCAATCCAGGCCACCATAGACCTAAAATATGTCTAGACTAGACATACAAAAAAAAACTGATGAGACAAAAACACACATACCACCCTCGTCACACCCTGACTTAACCAAAATATATAAAGAAAACAAAGAATACTCAGGTCAGGGCATGACAGGTAGATGCAGTTATAAATCACTCTACAGTTTCTAAAACTGTTTGAATAATGTCTGTGAGTATAACAGAACTGATATGGCAGGCAAAAACCTCCCAGGAAAAAAAATTGAGGTCACTTTCTTTTCGATTGGTTTCTATGGAGATCTAGATTTCTGTGGCACTTGCTTGCTATTGTTGTTCCTATTGCTTCCACTGGATGTCAACAGTCTTTAGAAATTAGTTGATGTTTTTCCTTTGAGAAATGAAGAAGTAGGGCAGTTCAGAACAAGGGTCGAGTGTAGTGTACTGTTTGTTAGGGGCGTGCGACCTGAAAGCTTGCTCCAATTTGTTTTTATTCGGTATTGAATGCAGTTTATCCCGTGTAAAATTTTATCTATGTTTTTTTACATTAAAGAATACCTAAAGTTGTATTAGGAAAGTTGTTTGAAATGTTTGGAACAAGTTTACAGGTAACTTATTTGATATTTTCTAGTCATGTTGCGCGAGTTGGAACCGGTGTTTTTCTGGATCAAACGCGCCAAATAAATGGACATTTTGGAGATATAATGACGGAATTAATCGAACAAAATGACCATTTGTGATGTTTATGGGACATATTGGAGTGCCAACAAAAGAAGATCTTCAAAGGTAAGGCATAAATTATAACGTTATTTCTGCGTTTTGTGTCGCACCTGGCGGGTTGAAATATGAATGTCATGTGTTTGTTTGGTGGGGTGCTATCCTCAGATAATCGCATGGTTTGCTTTCGCCGTAAAGCTTTATTGAAATCTGACACGTTGGCTGGATTAACAAGTGTAGCTTTAATTTGGTGTATTGGATGTGTGATTTCTTGAAAGTTTAATATTTATAGTAATTTAATTTGAATATGGCGCTCTGCCATTTCACCGGATGTTGTCGAGGGGTTCCGTTAGCGGAACATCTAGCCGTAAGTTAAGAACTGGAGGCCTGTGGCATTGCTCTGTGGACTACAAGATATTTGCCAAGGTCTCTAACAAACTGAAGTCCCATCTGGACTCGATAGTACATAAAGACCAAACATACTGTGTTCCGGGACGCTCAATCACGGACAACTTGTTCTTAATCAGGGACATGTTGGACTTGTCAAGAGGTTCTAATGTGAACTTTGAACTGGTCTCTTTAGATCAAGAGAAGGCTTTTGATAGAGTGGACCATGAGTATCTGTTTAATGTGACGTCTGTGTCTGGGAAGAGTTTTTTGACCTGTGTGAAGCTGTTTTATGCTGGGGCATCATGTATGGTCAAGGTGGGAGGGGGGCTCAGTAGGCCAGTCTGGGTGAGACGGGGCATTAGAGAAGGATGCCCTCTATCGGGGCAGTTATATACACTAGCCATTGAGCCTTTTTTTGGGCCTGCTACGCAGGAGACTGCAGGGAGTGTGCTAGACAGGCATGGGTGTGGTGACAGGCATAGCAGTGTCAGCGTATGCAGATAACATTTCTGTGATGGTCAGAGATGGGAAGGATATGCAGGCACTAGAGACCAATCTGAAGGTGTACGAGGGAGCTTCATCAGCTAAGGTAAACTGGGGCAAGAGCAAAGCTCTGTTATGTGGGGCATGGGGGATAGGGCCCCTCCTCTGCTTCCAGGGGGTTTGCAGTGGGGTTGTGAAGGGCTTAAAATGTTGGGGGTGTACCTGGGCTCGGAGAGGTGGGTCAGGAAGAACTGGGAGGGGCTGTCACAGGCAGTGGTGTCAAGATTGGCCAGGTGGAGGTGTCTCTTGTCCCAAGTGTCATATAGAGGGAGGGTGCTGATAATCAACAATCTGGTGGCATCTTCCCTGTGGCATAAACTGGCTGTCCTCAACCCACCCGCCGGTCTGCTCGCAAACCTGCAACGCAAGCTGGTGGACCTTTTCAGGTCGGGCCATCACTGGCTGAGGCCGGCAGTGTTGTACATGACCGTCCACGAAGGAGGACAGGGCCTGGTGGAACTGGAGAGCAGGGTGGCTGCATTCCGACTAAAGGCGGTGCAGAGCCTGCTGTACCATACTGATGTTGGCTGGAGGGACCCAGCATGCGCACTGCTGAGGAGAGCTGTCAGATTAGGGTTGGACCGGCAGCTGTTCCTCATATAGGCTGGAGAGGCTGAGTATAGCAGGTCTCTCTGATTTTTACTCTGCAGTGCTGAGGGCCTAGCAGCTGCTAAGGACTACACTAGAAGGGGGTGTGGAGCCTGGGCTGTGGGTGTGGGAGGAGCCTATCTTCCACATCCAAGCTATCCCTTTGAGAGCTGGTAAGGGGGGTGTTTGAGCGACCAATGTTTCTGCCACTGCAGGTGACGGCAGAGACTGGGGACTGGCAAGGGGGTCTGGAGGACTTGTTAGATTTTAACACTCCAAGCCTGGGGGAGTTTGGAGTGGTGAGAGGTAAGCCCTCTACAACCTCTGCATTAAGGTGAGGAACATTAGGAGCCTAACATGAGTGCTCCATTAAACGTCCATTAAACGTCAATGATACAATGACAACTTCCATATTCTCCTAAAGGCGTATGCACAGTACCAGTCAAAGTTTGGACACAACTATTCATTCAAGGGCTTTTCTTTATTTTAACTATTTTCTACATTGTATAATAATAGTGAAGACATCTAAACTATGAAATTACACCTATGGAATCATGTAGTAACCAAAGAAGTGTTAAAGAAATCAAAATATATTTTAGATTTGAGATTCTTCAAAGTAGCCACCCTTTGCCTTTACAGCTTTGCACACTCTTGGCATTCTCTCAACCAGCTTCATGAGGTAGTCACCTGGAATGCATTTTCCAATTAACAGGTGTGACTTGTTAAAAGTTAATTTGTGGAATTTATTTCCTTCTTAATGCATTTGAGCCAATCAGTTGTGTTGTGTAAAATACCAAATTTATTTTATGGCAAGAACAGCTCAAATAAGCAAAAATAAACAACAGTCCGTCATTACTTTCAGACATGAAGATCATTCAATCCGGAAAATGTCAAGAACTTTTAAAGTTTCTTTAATTGCAGCGCAGAACGATCAAGCGCTATGATGAAACTGTCTCTCAAATAAATCCAAATCAAATTATATTATATTGGTGACATACACATGTTTAGCAGATGTTATTGTGGGTGTAGCGAAATGCTTGTGCTTCCAGCTCCAATGGTGCAGTAATATCTAACAAGTAATATCGAACAATTTCACAAAATATACCCAATAAACACAAATCCTGAAAGGAATGGAATTAAGAATATATAAACATATTATTATACAATGTTGAAAATAGTAAAATAAAATGTAAAAAACCCTTGAATGAGTAGGTGTGTACAAATATTTGACTGGTACTAATGGTCTTTAATTATTTTCGTTATGCGCTGGTGACAACAGTCCCCAGTGTGTCTCAGGTATGCTCAGCAGTGTGGAGAAGTAGTCTTAGAGCAGGTGCAATGTTGATACTGGACCAAGGGAAACAACTTGCTGCTGCCAGCAAAAAGCCAGACTTCATTTGATTACATTGTCGCCTCTGCAAATGTCTGTTTCATGTCCAATTTCTCCCCTCGTTGCCGTCTCAGTTTTCCGTTGAAAATGGTGCCAAGCAGCTCTGTCAGAAATGTATTAACTTGTCATTTAGAAAAAGGTATAATTGCGATGAGGTGTCAGCCCCTTGTGAAATGACAGAACATATGCCCATGTCCTTTTTCCCACAACCTCCTTTGTAATTTTGTTTATTTTATCAGACTGTGACTCAGTTTAGATTAGGTCCGTCGCTTTGTGCCATACAATAAATGTTAATTTGGTAAATCGGATGAGGACACCATTACAATTCATTTCTCTGACTGCTGGGGACTTCTATCAATAATGGAATCACCCGTAAATGTTCCATCTTCTCTGGGTAGAAATGTTCTCTCGGGATTGGATTGGGCATTAAAGGGAAATTAAACAGTCAGGCAGATCTGTGTTATCTACTCTCTGACTCTTTTGTCTAGCTGTTTTACAGAGCCGTACAGCAAGTCCCTGGCTGCTAGAGCAGCAGATAGAGACGCCATGGCGGTGTTGGAGACGAGGAGGGGGTGCTGTCGATAAGGCTATATAGAGACTGTGAAAGCGTAAACCTGAGGAAGAATAATGCCCTGTCATGTAGTATGTCTTCGCTTTGTATTGGATGTTTTCATTCGTGTTGCCTTATTTGGAATCTATTGTATTATTTAGGATCCATATCCTCTATTTGAGGTGTTAAGGTTCTGATTATCTTACTGGTTACTTCAGATGTGGAAAATGTTTTGTTAAAATGAGATCAGAATACAGAGTAAAAAAACATATGTTCTACAGCACATCCTTTAGATCAGAAGATGCATACAGCTCAGAGTGAGAGTGAGAGAGAGAGAGAGAGAGAGAGAGAGATTAGTTTTCAGGTCAAGGCAGAGCCTTCGGTGCTGTGAGTATAAGCTCAAACTGAATGTATCATCTTAGATGTTTGGTGCTTTGTTGCATGAGGTCAGTCCCTCGATGACTTCCCACTCCTAGATGCTGAGGTAGGCAGCGGTTGAGTCACCTCAGAACAAATTGACCTTAGAAATATGTATTTTTACCCCTGAAAGAAGCCGACACTCAAACCAACATACAGAAAGCCTACACAGGATGTTGGAATTGTGAGCTGTCCTTGCACATTCTTTTCGATCAATTTATCTTTGTATTGGTTTGTTTCTTTTCATAGTGGTCCTTTGCAGCTCAGTTGGTACAACATGGTGCTTGTGACACCAGGGTGGTGGGTTTGATTCCTGGGAACACCCATATGTAAAATGTATGCAAGCACTACTGTAAGTCGCTTTGGATAAAAGCGTCTGGTAAATGGCATATATTTATTTTTATCTGTGGATGAAATGTTGAGTCATTCTTTGGTTGTAGAATGTCTGAGCTTAGATTAGACCATTTTGTGGAAAACTGTTTTCTTTGTGTTTATTATTGCTTTGTCACCTCAAGCTAATTATGCAGCACTACAATGACCTAGTTATGATCTACACTCATTGTTAGAGCAATGCACATCAATGCTAAATCAGTGGCATGGTTATTAATTGTAGTTCTGAACACAATTAACAACCCTGTGCAATAGACTTCCACTAGAGTAATTAGGAACAGCAATTTGCTTTCATTCATGTTTTTAGTAGCAATTGTAATCAATGCAGTCTTCAAAGAGTTCAGTTCAGGCACTGCTGACATTGATATAGATTCCTGTTAAGGACCAGAGTTAATATTTGAATCATGACAAGACTGAAGACTTCAGCCAGCTCTGGACAAACGCACTGGCTTCTAAAATACACTAACTCGACAGACACGTACAGACATCCTGCACACGCATGCGCAGAAATACAAGCAGTCTTGCAGGCACATATTAATGCAGCACGCGCTAGTGTGCACACACACCCAGGCTCTCTGGACACACACACAGCCCACAGATGCAGCCATCAACACACACACACACACACATACCCTAGAGGTCTTCATGGATCCACCTGTATCCCAATAGCCGAGACCTGATCCGGGACCCAATCGGGTCCGGATGCAGAATTCTAAATAATGTCACAGGTCAGGGTCAGATTTGATATGATTGCCAAGGGTCTCAGGTATGTGTAATTTTAAATGACTTGTCCGGGAGGACCCATACAGATCAAAACGGGACTATTGCAGTAGAGCGAAAACAATTATTTAAAATGTTTAATTTATTCTGCTGCTGTTTGCTTTTCACGAGAGTGGCACTTGTAAATTGTTGTTGCTGTTGTTGGCCAATCGTAAGTCATCAAAGCAGCAATAGGCTACAGTCAAATAGCCTCCATGTGGGGCAAAATTTAGGAGATATCTAATCAATGGAAGATTCAATTAAAATTATGAAATAAAAAATGAAGGGATAAGAAAGGGCTGCAACGACCAAGTGCCAACCGGTAGGCTGAATGGAGTTGTTTGTAACTGTGTAGGACGAGAAATTGCATGCAGCCTCAATTAGCCATTGCTAGACGCTAGCTAGCTAGTGTAACTAGCTTAACTAGCTTTTCCCGGTGTGATGCAGTCAATAAAGGTACCAAGGAATCACATTGGATGATACATAACCTAGCTATGGCAACTATTAGTCAACTACAGTGGATTGCGAAAGTATTCACCCCCCTTGGCATTTTTTCAAATTTTTTGCCTTACAACCTGGAATTAAAATGTATTTTGGGGGGTTTGTATCATTTGATTTACACAACATGCCTACCACTTTGAAGATGAAAAATATTTTTTATTGTGAAACAAACAAGAAATAAAACATGATCGTGCATAACTATTCAACCCCCCCAAAGTCAATACTTTGTAGATCCACCTTTTGCAAGAATTACAGCTGCAAGTCTCATGGGGTATGTCTCTATACACTTGGCACATCTAGCCACTGGGATTTTTGCCCATTCTTCAAGGCAAAACTGCTCCAGCTCCTTCAAGTTAGATGGGTTCCGCTGGTGTACAGCCATCTTTAAGTCATACCACAAATTCTCAATTGGATTGAGGTCTGGGCTTTGACTATTACCAACAACGACGAGACGGCCTACAGAGAGGAGGTGAGGGCGCTCGGAGTGTGGTGTCAGGAAAATAACCTCACACTCAACGTCAACAAAACTAAGGAGATGATGGTGGACTTCAGGAAACAGCAGAGGGAACACCCCCCTATCCACATCGATGGAACAGTAGTGGAGAGGGTAGTAAGTTTTAAGTTCCTCGGCATACACATCAAGGACAAACTGAATTGGTCCACCCACACAGACAGCATCGTGAAGAAGGCGCAGCAGCGCCTCTTCAACCTCAGGAGGCTGAAGAAATTCGGCTTGTCACCAAAAGCACTCACAAACTTCTACAGATGCACAATCGAGAGCATCCTGTCGGGCTGTATCACCGCCTGGTACGGCAACTGCTCCGCCCACAACCGTAAGGCTCTCCAGAGGGTAGTGAGGTCTGCACAACGCATCACCGGGGGCAAACTACCTGCCCTCCAGGACACCTACACCACCCGATGTCACAGGAAGGCCATAAAGATCATCAAGGACAACAACCACCCGAGCCACTGCCTGTTCACCCCGCTATCATCCAGAAGGCGAGGTCAGTACAGGTGCATCAAAGCTGGGACCAAGAGACTGAAAAACAGCTTCTATCTCAAGGCCATCAGACTGTTAAACAGCCACCACTAACATTGAGTGGCTGCTGCCAACACACTGACTCAACTCCAGCAACTTTAATAATGGGAATTGATGGGAAATGATGTAAAATATATCACTAGCCACTAAACAATGCTACCTAATATAATGTTTACATACCCTACATTATTCATCTCATATGTACATGTATATACTGTACTCTATATCATCTACTGCATCTTTATGTAATACATGTATCACTAGCCACTTTAACTATGCCACTTTGTTTACATACTCATCTCATATGTATATACTGTACTCAATACCATCTACTGTATCTTGCCTATGCCGCTCTGTACCATCACTCATTCATATATCTTTATGTACATATTCTTTATCCCCTTACACTTGTGTCTATAAGGTAGTAGTTTTGGAATTGTTAGCTAGATTACTTGTTGGTTATTACTGCATTGTCGGAACTAGAAGCACAAGCATTTCGCTACACTCGCATTAACATCTGCTAATCATGTGTATGTGACAAATACAATTTGATTTGATTTGATTTGACTAGGCCATTCCAAGACATTTAAATGTTTCCCTTTAAACCACTTGAGTGTTGCATTAGCAGTATGCTTAGGGTCATTGTCCTGCTGGAAGGTGAACCTCTATCCCAGTTTCAAATCTCTGGAAGACTGAAACAGATTTCCCTCAAGAATTTTCCTGTATTTAGTGCCATCCATCATTCCTTTAATTCTGACCAGTTTCCCAGTCCCTGCCCATGAAAAACATCTCAACAGCATGAATCTGCCACCACCATGCTTCACTGTTCGGATGGTGTTCTTGGGGTGATGGGAGGTGTTGGGTTTGCGAAAGACATTACGTTTTCCTTGATGACCAAAAAAATTAACCAGAGTACCTTCTTCCATATGTTTGGGGAGTCTCCCACATGCCTTTTGGCGAACACAAAACTTGTTTGCTTCTTTTTTTCTTTGAGCAATGGCTTTTTTTCTGGCCACTCTTCTATAAAGCCCAGCTCTGTGGAGTGTACTGCTTAAAGTGGTCTTATGGACAGATACTCCAGTCTCCGCTGTGGCACTTTGTAGCTCCTTCAGGGTAATTTTTGTTCTCTTTGTTGCCTCTCTGGTTAATGCCCTCCTTGCCTGGTCCATGAGTTTTGGTGGGCGGCCCACTCTTGGCAGGTTTGTCCTTTCCATTTTTTATTATTGTATTTGATGGTGCTCCGTGGGATGTTCAAAGTTTCAGATATTTTTTCAAACCCAAACCTGATCTGTACTTCTCCACAACTTTGTCCCTGACCTGTTTGGAAAGCTCCTTGATCTTCATGGTGCCACTTGCTTGGTGGTGCCCCTGGCTTAGTGGTGTTGCAGACTCTGGGGCTTTTCAGAACAGGTGTATATATACTGAGATAATGTGACAGGTCATTTTACACTTAGATTGCACACAGGTGGACTTTATTTAACTGATAATGTGACTTCTGAAGGTAATTGGTTGCACCAGATCTTATTTTGGGGCTTCATGGGTAAGGAGGTGAATACATATGCACGCACCACTTTTTTTTTTTTTGTCTTTTTTTTTCATTCACCAATTTGGACTATTTTGTGTATGTCCGTTACATGAAATCCAAATAAAAAGCCATTTACATAACATGTTGTAATACAACAAAATAGGAAAAATGCCAAAGGGGGTGAACACTTTTGCAAGGCACTGTATAATGAGAGTCGGCTTGCTGGTTGCTCTCTCGTCTCTCTCCCTCCTCCCTCTTCCCATGTCACTCGCTCACAGTCACAGTTCCCTACACACACAGCATGGTCCCTACTAGAGCATCGCCTCTCTGTACTTCCTCTCCCTCGTGCTTTGTCAGCTCCGGTTAATAAAGTTGTTGAAAAATCGACTTTTCTGCTGCTTCCCTCACGGATCGGATCAGGTCTGGATCTGACCGGGTCTATACAGAACGGGTGTAGTTGTCCTTGGCTCTGTTCGGAATGGGTCTCTATTTTACTAAATAATTGATGCATATCGGGTCCGGATGGGAAATCCCCACGTCCATTTTGGAACGTTCCCAAATTTTCGGACACGTGAAGGCCTCTAACACACATACTCATGATCAACATACACACACACACACACACACACACACACACACACACACACACACACAGTGGCTGTAGTGGGCTCGCTCATCATTAGTCATTGTCTCTAGCTTGTCTCTGAATGTGCCATCCGGGGAAAGGACAGCACATCCAAAAGAAGGCAACACTACATTCCTCCAGTCAATGGATGAATCAATGGGTGCTCCCGCTCTTCCCATCAATCTCAGGGAATAATCTGCGAGACATCATAAAAGCTCCACTCTGTACTACTGATGGGAAGGGAGTTTGGGGCTAGTAAGGTTTGTGTGACTGCAGCTATTGTGTGTGTATATTTATGAGAGGGTTGCAGTTGTGGTCAAGTAGTTCAGCCCATAACAGCTCTGTTTAATTAATGGCTTTCATCAAAAACAAGCTGAAATATTGTTGTTGTGTTGTGACTCAACGATGTCCATTCTCCTTTTCCTGTCCTCTCTCCCTCCCCAAAACTCAACTAAAAGCAGTGACCTGGATTCAAGCTGCCTTGTTAGTCACCACTGGCCTTACGTCACCCACCTTGCCAGTCTTTCCAAGGTAGAACGAGAGGGCCTTTTCAACTTAATGACATTCCTTTCTCCTTCCCCCCCTACACCAAACATGAATTCTACAAGGTGCAGATTTGAGAGATTGATGGGATCTGAGATAAGGTTCTGGGTTCTGCTGATGTGACAGCAGGGGTGAGGGAAGCACATGCACATGCACACGCGCAGCCACACACACACAAAGCAACACACCACCGACACATGTGTCCAGAAAAGCCAATCCTCTTGCCTCCAGGGCAGAGTGGCAGCGTCTGCTAAACGCGATAGTGGCCCAGTTCACCACATTAATTCCCGCTGCTAAATGAAAGGTTAAACGGGCTAAGGACCTCTTCCCTCCAACTCTCAAGCCTTCTACTGAAGGTGAGCCTATAGTTCCCTTCCCTGAGAAAAGAACAAAAAAAAGAAGGACATAATAGGAGGGGAAAACAGAGGTAAATGTTAATGATGGGAGCAGGAAGAATATGCATTTAATAGGTTATTTGAAAATGCACAAAAAGGCTGCTGGAGTTGATTGTTCTTATCTGAGTTCATTAATGCAATTTCTTCTCAAAGAGCCTGTGCAGAGCCTTTCAAGATAAAATAATGACAAAATCAGCCAGGGAGACTTGGCCTATGTGCTCTAGAAAAGACAATGTCATAGCATGCACATATGCATGCACTCTCACAAACACCCACACACACTAGAGGTGTTCTCCAACTTTTTGGACCCGTTATGAAATGTACACAGGGCTTTCCTCCCCGAACCCTAACCAGATAAATGCATGTTGTAATTATGGAGACCCGGTTCGAACGGACCCGAGGACAACCAGACACGGCCCCGTATAGACCAGTGGTATAGACCCGGTCGAGTCCAGAACCAGTCTGATCCGATCCGAGTGGAGGAAGCAGCAGAAAATATATATTAGTAGCTACGTTATTAACTGAAGCTGTTACTGCACACACTGAGGGAGAGGGGAACGGAGCTAGCAGTAGGCTGGGGAGGGGCCGTCATATGTGTTTGTCACTGTGTGAGGCGCTAGGAGGAGGACGAGAGAGACAGAAGCAACCAAGCCGACTCGCACTAGTTATTAACTTCTAGCTGCCAAAGCTACTGTAGGATATTTGTCATCTAATCTGATTACATAGTACCTGTTTCGACTGCATCAAACCAAGAAGAGAAGCTAGATAGCCCTTTCCTGCAGTCAAATGACCTAGTGGTCTCATGGGTTGGAATGTTATTCATATTTTTCATAATGAATTAATATTGTATTAAAAACCCACCAAATATCTGGTATTTCTATGTCAAATGGTTTTGTTATATTTCAGTCTTCTGTGATGTATATAAAGTATAATATTGGAATGTAAACTCAAAATTGAATACATTTCAACTCTATATCTGACATGGTATAGGTGTTTGCTTCTTGTTCAGCCCATAACTGTGTGTTGGAAGTGAATACATTTGTTTCAAAGTAGATTTGACTACCAAGAAACTCTGTATGACCCTGATTTAACCCACTGAAGTAAATGGTTAAAGCTACACAACATGGCCAAAAGTAATGTAGCTTTAACCTTTTAACCGATTTGGCTATTTCAGCCAGACCTGTTACTGACAGGTGTATGAAATGGAGAACACAGCAAAGATAAAGCATTGGCAGTAGAATGGCCCATACCGAAGAGCTCAGTCAGCTCGTCAAATTTCTGCCATACTAGAGCTGCCCTGGTCAACTGTAAGTGCTGTTATTGTGAAGTGGAAACGTCTAGGAGCAACAACGGCTCAGCTGCGAAGTGGTAGGCCACAAAAGCTCACAGAACAGGACTGCCGAGTGCTGAAGAGCATAGTGGGTGAAAATCATTTGTCCTCGGTTTCAACACTCACTAGCGAGTTCCAAACTGCCTCTAGAGCAACGTCAGCACAACTGTTTTTCAGGAGCTTAATTAAATGGGTTTCTATGGCTGAGTAGCAGCACACAAGCATAAGATCATCATGCGCAATGCCAAGCATCAGCTGGAGTGATGTAAAGCTCGCCACCATTGGACTCTGGAGCACTGGAAACGCATTCTCTGGAGTGATGTATCACTCTTCACCATCTGGCAGTCCGACGGACGAATCTGGGTTTGGCGGTTGCCGGGAGAACGCTACCTGCCCGAATGCATAGAAGTTTGGTGGAGGAGGAATAATGGTCGGGGGCTGTTTTTCATGGTTCGGGCTATGCCCCTTAGTTCCAGTGAAGGGAAATCGCAACGCTACAGCCTACAATGACATTCTCAAAGATTCTGGGCTTCCAACTTTGTAGCAACAGTTTGGGGAAGACCCTTTCCTGTTTCAGCATGACAATGCACCCATGCACAAAGCGTGGTCCATACAGAAATGGTTTGTCGAGATTGGTGTAAAATAACTTGGACTGGACTGCACAGAGCCCTGACCTCAACCGTCGAACAATTTTGGGATGAATTGGAACACCGACTGCGAGCCAGTCCTAATCGCCCAACATTAGTGTGCCCGGACCTCACTAATGCTCTTGTGGCTGAATGAAGCAAGTCCCCGAAACAATGTTCCAACATCTAGTGGAAAGCCTTCCCAGAAGAGTGGAGGCTGTTATAGCAGCAAAGGGGGGACCAAGTCCATATTAATGGCCATGATTTTGGAATGAGATGTTCGTGAGCAGGTGTCCACTTACTTTTGGCCAGGTAGTGTGGCTAGCTGGGTTGGCTAATCATAGCTACATATGCTGTGCTTTCCCTCAGCCTACACAATAACAATTCCTTCTCATGAACTTTTAATTCCGTCATTTTAATTCAGTCTTACATTGATCTGCTAAGTTGATTGTCACAACACACACAGAGCCAGAGGCTAGTGACACTTTGATTACTTGTGACTAGGTGACAGAAACAACAAGCTACATGCCTCTCTCTCTCGCAGCAGTTGCGTTTGGGTCTGTACAAGTCCTTACCGGTAAATCAATTACACATGCCCAAAACCCGTGACAATCAGATCCGACCCAAATTCGAGGGTAAAGTCGGTCCGGCCCTGGGTAATCGGGACCCATGAATACCTTATGCTAGTGTATTATGTATGTTTGTAATAGTGTGTTATATGTGAAAGTGTGTAAAAGTATTATAAACTGTATTTTAATGTTAAGGACTCTTGGAAGATTAGTCCAAATGGGGACTAAAAGAGATCCTAATAAAATAAAATAAAATAAAATACCTCTAACACACACACTCGCACACTTTTGCACGCATGCACATGCACACACACAGTCGGACATGCACACACACACACATGCTACACTGCACATGTACGTACACAGACTGTATCTCCTCTCAACAAGATTGAGATGGAAGGACTGTGTGAAGTGGGCCCTGGTGGTGCTATGGCTGGGTGACCTGACCTATTACTGGGGAGAGATTGTGCTTATTTCTCTGGGTTCCGCAGTCCTCTCCTCTGCAGTCCTCTCCCTTTCAAAGTCATACTGTACAGCAGTCTGGAGGGAGAATGGTAATGGTTGAACCCAACACTCAGTATGAGGACAGGCATAATATATCACCTGTGTGTATGCATTAACCTCAGAGAGTTTCGTCTTTCATGGGTTGTCTGGAGACGTCATTATTCATCACCGTTGGCTAAGAAAATAGGGCAACAGTGCTTGAGTCAAGCGCATGCATTGAAAATGTAACTGACAACCAGGTGTTTGAATTGTTTAAGTTCTACTGTGTCTGGAAGCTCTTTTTCTGTTGGTCAGCCAGTGATTGGTATGCACAATGCACCTTTCCTGTTCCGTCTACCATCTGGAAAAGTCAAGGTGCCTCATTATAGAATCTAAGGTCAAATCAAAATGCTCCGTTCCATGGTTCATAAGTAAAAATCATAGCCATATTAAGTTACATTTTATATTTATGAGTGTGTCATTCCTTGGAGCCAAGAACCTTTGCTTTGTGGTGTGAAGCTGTATCATAATCATGGACAAACCTCTGTTGCTATTACATCTTACTATGCAGGTGGCAGTGCAATGCAGAGAGAAGAGGGAGAGACAGAAAGAAGGGAGAGAGATAAGCTTGCTTTGCTGATGACTCAAACTCCCACATGTCTATTACCTCACATTTACATTCATCAGGGGCTGCAGAAAACTCACCAACGTGATTACAGAGCCTAATATAATCACCCCATATTCATAGTATGTAATGTAATCAGGTTTGTTTTCTGTGATATGATCATGTAGTTGGACTCCACTTTGAGCATTTTTACGCTCATGTCCTGCTGGCATGTGATGTGATAATGCAAACACAGCTGGGATCAGTCTCTCGTATGGGTCATCTTTGAGGTTATAGATTAGACTATTCATGTGGTATGTTTGTTTTGTCCTGTGTTTACCTAGGTGTGTCTCACCTGCACTGCAGTGTCTCATGATGAATATTGATGAGTTTGGGGCCTCCCGGGTGGCGCAGTGGTCTAAGGCACTGCATCGCAGTGCTAGCTATGCCACCAGAGACTCTGGGTTCGAGCCCAGGCTCTGTTGCAGCCGCCCGCGACCGGGAGGTCCATGGGGCGACGCACAATTTGCCTAGCATCATCTGGGTTAGGGAGGGTTTGGCCGGTAGGGACATCCTTGTCTCATCGCGCACTAGCGACTCCTGTGGCGGGCCTGGCCCAGTGCACGCTGGCCAGGTCGCTTGGCGTACGGTGTTTCCTCTGACACATTGGTGCCATCTGGCTTCCGGGTTGGATGCGCACTGTGTTAAGAAGCATGGTTGAGTTGTGTTTCGGAGGACGCATGGCTCTCGACCTTCGTCTCTCCCAAGCCCGTACGGGAGTTGTAGCGATTAGACAAGACAGTAACGACTAACAATTGGATTCCACGAAGTTGGGGAGAAAAAGGGTGTAAAAATGTTTTTCCCTACTATCTCAATGAGGCAGTGTTCTTCAAGCCTTGTCCTTACAATTTTTTCTTCTTCAGCCCAGTGCAAACATGTCTAATTAAAGCAATCATCAAAGATTAAAAACACTAAGGTGAATCATGTAATGGCTGCAATTTCCTTCCCACACTCCCTCCCTGGATGTGTGTATGTTGGCCTTCTGTAGACCCAGGGGTGTAGGATGAGCGTCTGGGATCTGGACAGCTGGGGAGAGCTGCTCCGTCTGTCTCCCTGAGCCTCTCTTTAACTCCCAGACCCAATCAGCCTGGCAGGACTCAGACACTAGCGCAGCTAGCACACAGCTAGCACCACTCTGCTCAGCAGGAAGAACCTGGCCTGCCTGTCAGTTACTTAATATAAGAGTACAGCACAGTACACAATGTGCTAATGTCTTCCTCTCTACTCTAGCGCCTTTCAGGGCTGAAGAGTGCCCAGGCACTCTCCTTGGATGACCGATGCGAGACGAAAAGAGTGGAATGGTGAAGACTGTACGCACACACATCACTTTGACCTTCTACAATCCCTGTTTCTCCCCTTCTCTCTGTGTCTGTCTTCTCTACCTCATTTTTTCTATTCATCACTTTCTTCATCTCTATCAATCTACCCCTTTTCATCCTGACATGCTTTTTTAACTGGAATATTTGGTGCAGATCTCTCTCTCTCTCTCTCTCTCTCTCTCTCTGTTTCTGTTTCTGTCAGTCATTCAGCCATTTGTGTGTGGACTGGATTTTCCCTATGAGGGGTGTTTAGATCTGACAGGAATAGACTTGAACTTGATGTAATCCTGCATGTCTCTGGCGACTCTACTGAGGTACTAGCGTCTGCCTGGTAAGGTCAGGGCCCTGTGACAGAGACTGCCAACTCCCTCCCAGACAAAATAGAGGACAGAGAAGGAATGATATGGTGTAAAGTGAAACCCACCTTGAAGAATCTTGCTATTGGTTTCATTACAAAGCCATCTAATATGGTTCTAACTGAGTATCGGATAATCTTCCATGTGCCTCGCCAGAATTGCAAATTCACATTTGACATATCCAATGTATTTGTAATTAGAAATTAGGGCTACATTTTAACAAACCTAATGTAATGGTACATCTTAACGCTGGCAGTGGCATAATAGGTACGAGGTGTGTCAGAAATATATTTTCACAACCATAATTATGCGCACATTAGCTGATGGTTGCGCGAAAGGGATGGGTTTTGGTTAATAAACAAGTTCTGGGTTTGCCGAGTCTTGGCCCCTCACTGACAAATCAGAACGTGCTTCATGGCTAAATATGCGACTGCTTCAAGTTGTGTACTTACGGTCTTTTATGTATTGCGTTGTCATGAACTCCAATTAGAATGTTAGTCCGTTATAAATATCCTGCCCCATATTTTCTAATATGTTGAACATGTTTGTAGTCCACATTGTTCTAATTGCATTCCTTCAATATGGAAGTAGATTGTTAAACATAGACTAGAGCATTCACTCTGATATAGGGGCTAAACGTATTGTAAATTGCAGTCTGGACATGCCAAAAGACAGAGTATAATTGTCATCCATTTGTGAATAGTGAATAAAGAAAAATAATTTTTCAAGGCACTCTCAGTCGACAAAACCCTTAGGCTACTAGCCTAAGGCTACTAGACTAATGTCCAGGATAAAATAGGCTGCTAGACTTATGTCCAGGATAAAAAGATGCACATATGTGAGGGGGTGGGGAAACCATATTTTTTATGTTTCTAAATATGAGATTCACCGGCACAGAAGACACATCTCTCTTCATGGGCACTGTGCGTCATGGCTGGATAGGCTGCACTTCTGCTCTCAAAATCTATGCCACTATCAACTACGTTACCGTTAACACCTGCTTTTGACGGGTTTTAAAACTTCCCATTAGCGCTGCATGAAATTGTCACTTATGCGCTTGTTTTTAAGGACACACCTCAAATATAGCCACCACTCCCACCTCAGCACATGGAAGCTTTTTATACACAGATGGAGTGGTGTTATGTGTGCCTATCCTGTCAGTTATTCTGTATATTGCCCTGTCCTCTCACCTCTCCTCTCATCCACGGTCACCCATTCCCAGATCTACCATCCCAACAGGATTTAGGAAGAATGGTGTGATTGGTCACTTTGACTGGCAGCAGGTGATAGGAGGGTATTGTGGCTCCCTCTCTCAATCTCGCTGTTTGTGTGCTTGTGCGTGTGTGTTGGCGTATGCTTGTGTCTGTTTGAGGTGGTTCGAGAGAGGTAGCAGATGATAGGATGCCGTTGGAGGGCAACCTGTGTGGGGTAACCATGGCACGCCTCCTGCAGCCTTTGCCAGACCCATCACCATGGGGGGCACAATGTTTGGCTGCGACAGGCTCATCTGAACAGACCAACACTGTCACGCAATCGTCAAGGCCTGGCCACATTTAATACTTCATCCTCTGGTAATGCTGCAATACAGCCTAGTACTTAATTAATGCACACATGTATATTCATATCTATAAAAACATAAAACAGTTAGATGAAGTAAAGATAGCTAGTAACATATGGTTGACTCCACTGTATTCATACACATCCCTGATTAATACCACTATACACTCACTATACTTTATGGTTGATAGTGATTAGAGAGTCTACATGAATACATGTTTGATATTCTTGCCAGGTATAGCCCTTCAGGAATGTATCGAAAAGGGAAAATCTGTCTGGTTTGATCCATACCGCACAGAATGCTGTATTGAATAATAAAAGAGATGATGTTTAGTAACAGGGGAACAGAGTAGGTACTATGTCGACTACTAATTGGCCTCCTGTGTCATGCCTGTGTCATATTAATGGCCCAGATGCATCACATCGGCATATTCATGAGCTGGGAGGCTTGCCTTTGCTATGGGACTGCAGAGGTGTGTGCATGTATGCGTGTATGCGTGCACGTGTGTTTCTCTGTGACTCTGTGTGGTTGTGTGTGTGTTAGACTCGGGAGCCTATGCACTGTTCACTGCTCTGCTTTGATTTATGTTTTTGTCTTTCTGAAAACGCAGTTACAAAGCTTGTAGTCTCTACATCATGTTTTTTTATGCCATCTCTACTGAAATGAAAAGATGTTTGTAGGTTTTTGGGTGGGTTTGTTTGTTTTATCCCTGTGGACATGCATTATAGAAAAACATGCATCTCTTTGTCTCACAATGTATGAACAAAGGGATGTAAAAAAATACACAAAAAAACAGAAACCAGGTTGCGCATGTTAAGCCATCAGTTTCAAATGTAAATCAAACTGGAGTTGGTTTTTAGGCTGCAGGATCAGACAGTGTAGCCCCCTCCCTGTTGGAAAGTGTGTGTTGCTGCCAGGGTAAAAGGATCCTAAGCCTCTGATGGAATAGGTGGAATAGCCTCAGTTGCTGGCGTACTTTGCTATCCCCCTTCCCCCTCTCTCCCATTACCCCCCTACCGGTGTGGTGTGTATTAGCATAACACTGATGGGAGCATGAAAAAGACTCTGAGTCCTTCTACATCCATTAGTTTAATCTTGAGGTGTTTCATTTTATTCCAGCAGGGCACAATCACAGCCTGGCTATCACATTGCCTTCTCTGCACTACGCTCTAAGGCACACATCCGCTGTGCTATTTATTTTTCTTTGCTTTTGAATTGAAAAGAGAGTCTCAGGTTAAAAGGGTCATATCAACGCGAGGTGTCCCTAAGGGGTAGAGGTGTAAACACATTAAGAAAGAGGAGTGTTACTCTCAACAATATCGGCTCATAGAAGTCCCTGTCCATTTTGAGGAGCTGAGACCCATTCCAATGGGGTGGTCATAGAGGGTAGGTTTTGTTGAACGACAGCACAAAGGATGTGTTCAAGGAAATTGTATCATAGCACACTGTCAGGGACACAGGGTTTATGCCTGTCCTCCTCCGTCACACAGGGATCTGCGTTATTATCCCTAATAAGACTACTTCCCTTGATTCACCTTGACATTTTGACTGCTGTCACGTTCTGACCCTAGTATTTGTGTTATTTGTTTGTTTGAATTGGTCAGGACGTGAGTTGGGTGGGCATTCTATGTTTTGTGTTTCTAGGTTGGTTTTCTGTGTTCGGCCTAGTATGGTTCTCAATCAGAGGCAGGTGTCGTTAGTTGTCTCTGATTGAGAATCATACTTAGGTAGCCTGGGTTTCACTGTTTGTTTGTGGGTGATTGTTTCCGTGTCTGTGTTTTACACCACACGGTACTGTTTTCGGTTATTCACGTTACGTTTATTGTTTTTGTATGGAGTGTTCAGTTTATGTGTTTAAATAAACAACCATGGACACTTACCACACAGCATATTGGTCCTCCGATCCTTCTCGCCTCTCCTCTTCAGACGAAGAGGAGGAAAACCATTACAGAATCACCCACCAAACAAGGACCAAGCGGCGTGGTAATGAGCAGCAACAGCGCCTGAAGACACAAGACTCCTGGACGTGGGAGGAAATCCTCGACGGGAGAGGACCCTGGGCAAAGCCAGGGGAGTGTCGCCGTCCCAAGGTGCAGTAGGAGAAGCAGCAGGAGCAACAGCAGCAGCAGCA
This sequence comes from Oncorhynchus kisutch, assembly GCF_002021735.2. Classification (NCBI taxonomy): domain Eukaryota; kingdom Metazoa; phylum Chordata; class Actinopteri; order Salmoniformes; family Salmonidae; genus Oncorhynchus; species Oncorhynchus kisutch. Next base: position 37,400,101 of record NC_034177.2, read on the forward strand.
AAAGCAGCAGCAGGAGAAGCAACAACAACAGCAGCAGAAGAAGCAGCAGCAGGAGAGGCAGCATTATCTGGACTATACAACTTGGGAAGAGATAGATAGGTGGGCGGTCGACCCAGGGAGAGTGCCGGAGCCCGCCTGGGATTCGCTGAAACAGTGTGAGGAGGGTTACAGGAGAATGAGGTTGGCGAAACGAGCACGGCGGCGCGGTAGGAAGCCCGAGAGACAGCCCCAAAAATGTATTGGGAGGGGGCACAGGGAGAGTGTGGCAGAGTCAGGAGTCAGACCTGAGCCAACTCCCCCTGTTTACTGTAAGGAGCCATGGATGGAATCAGAGCAGTCGGCTAAGCTGAGGGCTGAGTCTGAGAGGGTCGAGGTGTTATTGGACAGATTGGAGGAGAGTGAATGGATGGGAGATGAGGAGACACTCGAGGAGGTGTTAATAGAATTGGAGGAGAGTGAAGAAAGAGAGCTGTTGATTTGGCATAGTATGCAAGGCATTCGCCCTGATGTGCGTGTCCCCAGCCCGGTACCACCAGTGCCGGCACACCGCAACAGGCTATCTCTCCGTCCCATCAATACAGGTGCTCCTGCCTGTCCGGCGCTACCAGAGTTTCCGCCCCTCAGTCCAGTGGCGCCAGAGCCCCTCAGTCCAGAGGCGCCAGAGCTCCTCTGTCTAGCACTGCCAGAGCCTTCCTCCTCTCCAGCGCTGCCGGAGTCTCCCGCCTGTCCTGCGCTGCCAGAGCTTCCTGTCTGCCCAGCGCCATCTGAGCCGCCCGTCTGCCCAGCGCCATCTGAGCCGCCCGCCAGTCAGGAGCTGCCAGCGCCGTCAGCCAGCCAGGAGCTGCCAGAGCCGTCAGCCAGCCAGGAGCTGCCAGAGCCGTCAGCCAGCCAGGAGCTGCCAGATCCGTCAGCCAGCCAGGAGCTGCCAGAGCCATCAACCAGCCTGAGCTGCCTCTCAGTCCTGAGTTACCCCTCAGTCCTGAGCTACCCCTCAGTCCTGAGCTACCCTTCAGTCCTGAGCTACCCTTCAGTCCTGAGCTACCCCTCAGTCCTGAGCTACCCTTCAGTCCTGAGCTACCCTTCAGTCCTGAGCTACCCCTCAGTCCTGAGGTACCCCTCAGTCCTGAGCTACCCCTTAAGTCCAGAGGTGTCCCTCAGTCCGGTGGGCCTGTTGTTTAGGGTTCCCAGGTCAGGGTCGGCGGCAAGGGTCGCCGTTCCTAGGAGACCACAGAGGCGGACTAAGAGTATGGTGGAGTGGGGTCCAGCGCCAGAGCCGCCACCACGGACAGATGCCCACCCAGACCCTCCCCTATAGGCTCAGGTTTTGCGGCCGGAGTCCGCACCTTGGGAGGGGGGTACTGTCACGTTCTGACTCTAGTATTTGTGTTATTTGTTTGTTTGAATTGGTCAGGATGTGAGTTGGGTGGGCATTCTGTTTTGTGTTTCTAGGTAGATTTTCTGTGTTCGGCCTAGTAAGGTTCTCAATCAGAGGCAGGTGTCATTAGTTGTCTCTGATTGAGAATCATACTTAGGTAGCCTGGTTTCACTGTTTGTTTGTGGGTGATTGTTTCCGTGTCTGTGTTTTACACCACACGGTACTGTTTTCGGTTTCGGTTATTCACATTACGTTTATTGTTTTTGTATGGAGTGTTCAGTTTATGTGTTTAAATAAACAACCATGGACACTTACAACGCCGCATATTGGTCCTCCGATCCTTCTCACCTCTCCTCTTCAGACGAAGAGGAGGAAAACCATTACAACTGCTATACGGACTATGAGCTGACCACTCCACTGTCGTCCTATGCACTCCCCTCAGCTCTCTTCCCTCAGGTCTCCCAGGCACTGTTGGCTAATTGGGATAAGATCATCTCCTTGTCTGTATGATTTCACTCCTCAGAATCAGCAGATTAACGTTAATGCAAAATGGTGTTTCCTTGTACAGAGTGAAATGATGCATAAAAAAGTGTGGGGAAAAATATTTGAGAGCCGCTGCCTACCCAAAGACAAATGAGAATTTAATAAAGAATGAGAGTTTCTCTGTGGAGTATTAGCCTTGGCGTCTAATCCAGCACACTTACTTAGACGTGTTGATGAGACACTCATTATACCCATTTTGTAATGACAGCTGTCAATCCGTAAAGGAGTCATAAAAATCATATAAATTCTGACGAAAGCATGGAAAGCCTGTCCATAAGTATCAAAATGCAAATGGCCTTTAATGGTTGACTGGGCGGATGGCTATAGCTATAGTTCTCCCTCATCGACTGTTAAAGTGATAATAGAGTTTCCAATCCGGGAACAGAGATCCTCAGATATATCAATGGGGGAGCATAGGGGCACATCTTTAAAATACTGCATCAGCACTTTTGGTTCTAGTTCATGTAACATCAAAGACCTGGACGGCTCTGATTTTAGAGCCTTATTGAAGGAATAGTTCACCTAATTGGTTGATTTAGCCATGCTATTTGGAGAACACTAACAAGGGTTGTTCCATTTCCTTGGTTTTCACATACAAAACTGTGGGTAAGTTAATTAAGGCACATTTTTGTCCCTGGGTCTCTGGATCCATAGATTCCTTAGTACTACTGTATGTGCTGTATACATTTTTACAGATGCACAATTGAGAGCATCCTGTCAGGCTGTATCACTGCCTGGTACAGCAACTGCACCACCCACAACCGCAGGGATCTCCAGAGGGTGGTGCGGTCTGAACAGCGCATCACCAGGGAGAAACTACCTGCCCTCCTGCACACCTACAGCACCCGATGTCACAGGAAGGCCAAAAAGATAGTCAAGGACAACAACCACCCGAGCCACTGCCTGTTCAGTCCACTATCATCCAGTAGGCGAGGTCAGTACAGGTGCATCAAAACTGGGACCGAGAGACAGAAAAACAGCTTTTATCTCAAGGCCATCAAACTGTTAAATAGCCATCACAAGCACAGAGAGGCTGCTACTTGTTAGATATTGCTGCACTGTCGGAATTAGAAGCACAAGCATTGCGCACTAACATCTGCTAAATATGTGTATGTGACCCAATAATATTTGAGTTGATTTATTTTATTAGTTTGAACATGAAAAATAAAAACAGACACTTTGTCATTCACACTTACTTTAGTTTATTGGTGGTTCAGCACTTTCCAGGTATTTTGGTTGTAGCAGTGAGACTCCAGTAAGACTGGGTAGTGATTTCAGACTCCAAGCCAAAGTCAATTACTTACTAACTTATGCTGACTTGACTAGGAGGGCTGGTCTCCTGTCTCAAGCCACTGCAGCCCCATTTATTATTATTATTTACTTTTACTTCCACATGGAGTCCCATTGAGACCAATGCCTCTTTCTCAAGGGAGCCCTGCATTTTACAATATTATACATTTTACAAAATATAAATATGCAATATAAGAAAATAAAAAATGACAAAATAGAGATACACTCAAGAACTATACCTATCCGTTTGGCTCCCACAGTCCTGTTACCCTAGATTGGAAACGCACAGTACTATAGTTCCTTCAGAATGTTTTCACACCCCTTGACTTTTTCCACATTTTGTTATGTTATAGCCTGAAATTAAAATTCGTTACATTTAGATTTTTGGTCAGTGGCCTACACACAAAACCCCATAAAGTCAAAGTTGAAATATGACTTGTTTACAAATTAATAAAACATGAAAAGGTGAAATGTCTTGAGTCAGTACGTATTCAGCCTCTTTGTTATGGAAAGCCTAAATAAGTTCAGGAATAAAAATATGCTTAACAAGTCACATAGTAAATTGCATGGACTCACTCGGTGTGCAATAATAGTGTTTAACATGATTTTTGAATGACTACCTCATCTCTGTACCCAATACATACAATTATCTGTGAGGTCTCAGTCGAGCAGTGAATTTCAATCACAGAGTTAACCACAAAGACCAGGGTGGTTTTCCAATGCCTCGCAAAGAAGGGCACCTTTTGGTAGTTGGGTAAAAAAAAAGCAGACATTTAATATCCCCTTTAAGCATGGTGAAGTTATTAATTGCACTTCAGATGGTGTATCAATACACCCAGTCACTACAAAAATACAGGCATCCTTCCTAACTCAGTTGCTGGAGAGCAAGCAAACCACTCAGGTATTTCACCATGAGGCCAAGGGTGCCTTTAAAACATTTTACAGAGTTTAATACCTGTCACAGAAGAAAACTGAGAATGGATAAACAACATTGTAGCTACTCCACAATACTAACCTAAATGACAGAGTGAAAAGAAGGAAGCCTGTACAGAATAAAAAATATTCCAAGACATGCATCCTGTTTGCAATAAGGCACTAAAGTAAAACTGTAAAAAAGGTTGCAAATGAATGTCATTTACTGTATGTCCTGAATTCAAAGCATTATGTTTGGGGCAAATCCAACACAACATATCATTGAGTACAGCTCTTCATATGTTCAAGCATTGGGGTGGCCGATTCATGTTATGGGTATGCTTGGAATTGGTAAGGACTAGGGAGTTTTGAGGATACAAATTTATGGAAAAGAGCTAAGTTCAGGCAAAATCCTAGAGGAAAACCTGGTTCAGTCTGCTATCCAACAGACACTGGGAGACAAATTCACCTTTCAGCAGGACAATAACCCAAAACACAAGGCCAAATATACACTGGAGTTGCATACCAAGACAATATAAAAATGTTCCTGAGTGGCCACAGTTTTGATTTAACTCCATCTGCTTGAAAATATATGGCAAGACCTGAAAATGACTGTATAGCAATGATCGACAACCAACTTGAAAGAGTTTAAAGAATTTTTTAAATATGCAAATATTGTGCAATTCAGGTGTGGAATGCTCTTAGAGACTTACCCAGAAAGACTCACAACTGTAATTGCTGCCAAATGTGCTTCTAGAAAGGCTGTAAAACAACAAAGTGTAGTTTCTGAAGGCTTTCTCAGCCATGAATATATGGACATTTCTTACACCTCAGGTAACTCAAGCTAGCAGTAAAATCAGATTTAAAAAAAACAGATAAAACAACACCTCTTGCAACAACATGGACTGTGAAGACACACACACACACACACACACACACACACACACACGCGCACGCACACACACACACACTCTAACACACCCACATATTGTAATATTGTACACTTTATATTGCACATTTGTAATAATGGAGTAATGTACATTTGTATAGTGCACAATGTGTTGTATAATGTAATGATTTATTTATGATGTAGACTATTGTTTTATTATGATGTATTGCTTTATTCCTGTTTGGACCCCAGGAAGAGTAGCTTCCTAATAAATACTAAATATCCGTCCCTTTGGCTGCCATTCAACTTCATCAGATAAAGATAATTTCCAAAGGATTTACCTTATTACTCAAGTACATTAAGTAATGATGCACTGGCTTTTTCTAATTGAGTGGACAGAATTTAGGATTGCAGGAAACTGCTGTTTGCGGTGTCTAAAGCTCACACATTTACTGCATGGGGATCCCTAATAAATATAAATAGCCACCCACACAACACTACACAAACACACACCCAGGGATACATTACTTAGTCTGTTTGGTGTGTTTGCGTTTGTGTGTGTGTGTGTGTGTGTGTGAGTGGTGTTCTATCCTTCCGGGGAACATAAGTCCTCACAAGGATAGTAAAACAAGGGAAATTGCCGGTCCTGACAAGGAAGAAGGCTATTTTGCGTTTGTGTGTGTGTGTGTGAGTGGTGTTCTATCCTTCCGGGGAACATAAGTCCTCACAAGGATAGTAAAACAAGGGAAATTGCCGGTCCTGACAAGGAGGAAGGCTATTTTAGGCTTAAGGGTTAGGTTTATGTTTAGGGTTGCGGTTAGGTTTAAAATTAGGGTTAAAGGATAGGTTTAGGGTTTAGGTTAGTGTTAGTTTAAGGGTTAGAGTTAGGTTTAGGGAAAATAGTATTTTGAATGGGAATCAATTGTTTAATTCCCACAAGGATAGTAAAATAAATGTGTGTGGCTGTGTTTGTGACTGTGTGTGTGTGTCTGCATGTACTGAAGTACCTACTCTGGGGTAAGCGCTCTTTTAAGTGAAGATGTGAACCAATGTCACTTGCCATGTTTTATTCACTGCATTCCCCAGGGCCCTGGCAGGCTTCCATAAGGTGTTGGTATCAAAAAACTATGTGCTATGCTAGCTAGACCACAGGCTCTGCTTTGAAAGACCTCCTGCTAGTGCAGAAAAATCTGTCTCTTAGCATACCCGCAGGAATATGTTTTGATTAGGGGGTGCTGACCGTGGCGGTGGGGTGTTTTTTAAAGTTTTTTCCCTATATTTTATTTTCCCTCTGTGTCCTCAATTTCGATCCGACCACTCCCGTACACGCATACACGCGTTATCCCATTAGGCGTACATAAATTACTGACTATAAAACATATCGAACTGATGGGATACACAAACAAGACAAGCTACATTCCTTGCCAAATCACAACAGTTTTACGAGAGATTCAAAATGGACTGGTTGATTAAAGTAGGGAAATATGTGTTCATCCACGATCTGCAAATGCTAGAGTGCCATTTAGAAGAGGTTACAACTCCCTCTAAACCTAGGCAGGCTCCATACTACAATATGCAACAAAAATGATTGTTTTGATGAAGGTAAATAGCATATTCATTAGTCATTCGGCCATCATATCAATTTTATGCTCACAAAAGGCAAAACAAAACACCCACAAAATGCAGGTATGTAACGGCTAAAAAAGAAAGAATCCAAGCTCATCATTAAGCTCGGTGCCCTGGGTCTGAACCCCGCCCTGTGCAACTGGGTCCTGGACTTCCTGATGGGCTGCCCCTAGGTGGTGAAGGTAGGAAACAACATTCCCCACTATGCTCTTCCTCAACATATGGGTGCATGCTCAGGGTAGCCTAGTGGTTAGAGTGTTGGACTAGTAACCGAAAGGTTGCAAGTTCAAATCCCCGAGCTGACAAGGTACAAATCTGTCGTTCTGCCCCTGAACAGGCAGTTAACCCACTGTTCCTAGGCCGTCATTGAAAATAAGAATTTGTTCTTAACTGACTTGCCTAGTTAAATAAAGGTGAAAAATAAAATGCTCAGCCCCTTCATGTTCTCCCTATTCACCCATCATTGTGTGGCCACTCATGCCTCCAACTCAATCATCGAGTTTGTAGACGACACAACAGTAGTAAGCCTGATTACCAACAATGACAAGACAGCCTACAGGGAGGAGGTGAGGGCCCTGGCGGAGTGGTTCCAGGAAAATAACCTCTCCCCCAAGTCAAACAAAACAAAGGAGCTGATCGTGGACTTCAGGAGACAGCAGAGGGAACACGCCCCAAATCACATTGACGGGGTGTAAAGCTGTTAGTTCCCCAAGTTACACATCACTGACAATCTGAAATGGTCCACCCGCACAGACAGTATGGTGAAGAAGGTGCAATAGCGCCTCTTCAACCTTAGGAGGCTTAAGAAATTTGGCTTGGCCCCTAAGACCCTCACAAATCTTTAAAGATTCACCATTGAGAACATTCTGTCAAGCTGTATCTCCAGGTGGTGGTGCGGTCTGCCCAACTCATCACCGGGGGCACACTGCCTGCCCTCCAGGACGCATACAGCACCCAATGTCACAGAAAAGCCAGAAAGATCATCAAGGACAACAACCAACCAAGCCACTTCCTGTTCGTCCCGCTGTCATCCAGAAGGCGAGGTCAGTACAGATGTATCAAAGCTTTGACCGGAAGACTGAAAAAATAATTTTATCTCAAGGCCATCAGACTGTTAAATAGCCATCACTAGCCATTCTCCACCTAGTACCCTGCCCTGAATTTTGTCACTGTCACTAGCGGGTTACTACCCGGCTACTCAACCCTGCACCTTAGGCTGGTGCCATATGTACATAGACATAGAATCATTGGTCAATTTAATAATGGATCACTGGTCACTTTAATAACGCTGACATGCTGTTTTACTAATTTCATATGTTAATACTATAGTTTAGTCAATGCCATTCTATTTAACTATTGCTGTACATATACTATTCTATCCTGCTTATTCAAATCAAATTTTATTAGTCACATGCACCGAATACAACCTTACAGTGAAATGCTTACTTACGAGCCCCTCAAAAAAGAACAATAAGAGAGATTCTACAGTTATACTAAATATTCTATCCACATACTGTCCATAATGTCTATACATCCTATCAGATTTCACTACACCAGAAATATGCAGCAACCCTACTTCCCGTGGTTATGGCTCTTAGTAGCAGGGGTGTACAGAGTCAGGTAGCCTGCCACCTCAGGTTGAGTCCATATGCCACCTCAGGTTGAGTCCACTCCTGCAGAGTACAGGCATGGATACAGAGACAAACTGAGCATGAAATAGAGTTTTATAGATACATCCAGGAACACAAAAATACTGAGAATGGAGAGTACGGTTTGTCTTTCTCAGAGAGACTGTGGCGGTATATGTACTGTAGATATGTCTCTGTTTCTGTCTGGCACACGTTTGTGTGTGTGTGTGCGTGTACGTGTGTGTGTGTGTGTGTGCGTGCGTGTGTCTGATAGCCAGATATACACTATTTATTTTCTCTCACTCTTCCTCGTATACACATGCGCACACACACATTAGACACTAGCATTAGCGCCCACACACACACAACTCCCTCTCTCATTCTCTATTACAATCTCCCCCTATCTGTCACACACAAACACACAGTGAGTCTATTTCTCTCCCATCTTTATTTACCCCTTCCTGACTCAGTATTCTTCTGGCTGGCTAATCTTAATGTGCTGTTTTCTATGCTCAGTAATTGGTTTAGAGAAGTGTTTATCCAAGGCCCCCACACTTCCCCACTTGCGCCACACCAAATCCGCTCCCCTGCATGGCTTCAATCAGACAGCCATTCCAGGGAGCAACAATGCCTCGGCTGATTTCTCTACTGTCTTCCTACCGCTAATGGGAGAGAGCTAATGAAGTCTGCCGCCGGCCCTTCAAAAACAGCACTTGTGGTCTTAGAATTGGAGTAGATGAGCACTTTTTTCTCTCATCAACGTGTGTTTTTATAATGGTTTCCTGGAAGCCTGCGAAAACCAGGTCAAATAACCAGGTTAAACGTTGACCCCATGCCTACACATGAAGACACACCTGAACACACACACAAGTGAAAACACATTCACACACTCCACACTTACACCGACTCATACTCATACTCATACACCCACCCACTCTCTTAGACAAAAATTGTGAAATCCAGAATCTAAAAGGGTTCTTCGGCTGTCCCCATAGGATAACCCTTTGAATAACTCTTTTGGGTTCAATGTAGAACCCTTTCCAGTTCTACTTGAAACCAAAAAGGGTTCTCCTGACCTATGTGGACAGCCAAAGAATGGAAGGGTTTTTATAAGAGTGCACACACACTCACGCTACCACACACACACACTCACACTACCACACTACCACACACACACTCACACTACCACACACACATTCAGATGCAGCAGCTCTGACTGATTAAAGTGCATGATTAATTAGGAGACAGATTGCTAAATGCCTGCGTTCACGGTCTGACGTAAAGAGTCTCCGTGGAGATGAAAACCCTCCTCTCTCTCTCTCTCTCTCTCTCTCTCTCTCTCTCTCTCTCTCTCTCTCATTCCTTCCTTGTCTATATTAAGCTCTTCTGGCCTAATCATTCCTAGAGGACGGCAGCCCAACAACACTGTCATGACACACATCTGTGTGCAGTCAGATCCCAACACCCCCTTTCTTATAGAATCCAACCACTGCTACAGTCAGAGAAGATGCAGAGCTACATTTTTCTCCCACACCTCTCACTATTTACTTTAGTTTTACTAAACTACTTGATCCTGTTTGTCCCTCTCTCTCCCAGTAATCTCTACTCCTCACTTAAGCTTCTCTCCCTTTTTCCCTCTGTTTCTCTACGCACTCATTCTCTCTCGCTCTCTCTCTCTCCCTCTTCTCTCTGGATCCTCGGGCTTTAGTTGAAACCTAGCCAGCTGAACGTGTCCCCTCAGTTGAGCTTTGTTCGTCCCCAGTTCAAACCCTATCATTTGTGTACCAGTGATGAAATGGATTTGGGAGTCACAGCCCAGCAAATCCAAATTGGCTATGTGAAAGTTCCCAGAACATTCGTTAGGTTGCAGCTAATGTTCTCTTAACACAAAAACTGTCCAGTTGTGCTGATGATTATTCAATGTTTGTATAAAACATTTGCCTGATGTTGCAAGAACGTTCTCAGAACACATTTAATCTCTTCTTTAAAGGTTCCCAGAATGTTTCATTAGGTTGTGGGAACAGTCTGGCGGGAGAATTGTGGGGAAATCACAAAATATATGTTCCCAAAACACAAACTGTCCAGTTCTGCTGATCATTACAATGTTAATTAGGCTGAAAAAACATTTGCCTTATGTTACAAGAACGTTCACAGAATTTAATGTTTTTATGTTCTTTAAAAGTTATTTAGGTTTTGGGAATATTGTGGGGATACGACAAGAGGTTCCCAAAAGACAACATCTGTCCAGTTGTTATGACATTCTTATATTGTTTGTATCATGGTGCACAAAACATTCACTCAATGTTCTTCCTATATTCCAAGAATGATACAATTCTGTTTTGAACAGTTCATGGAGGTTTCTTTCTTGTGCTAGTTTATAATCCATATAAACAATCCATATAAAAACACACAATTTATTAGACATATATTGTACAAACATAGTTTAAGAGTATTTTGTTTTATAGTCACAAGCGGAGATATGGGAGCTATGTAATGCTAAATATCTACTAATCTTTTTTAAATACTGTCAAGTTGGGATGTTTTTACTTTTATTTTCCCAACCAACTTAATTGCAGAAATGTTCAATTATTGCCTGGCAGATTGCGGTAATTGCAGTGAGGTTTACATATATGTGCATATGTACTAAGACTTAAAACGATAGTTTGGATCGTAATTGAAGGATTTCAGTACAAAGGGAAATCCACTACAAACTTTAGGATCCTGGTGGCGCGGCAGACTAAGTAGCCTACAGGGCATGAAGATGCCAGATCAGGGGTTCAAATGTACTTTATTACCATTCTTTAAAAAAGCTATAGCTACAGTTGAAGTCGGAAGTTTACATACACTTAGGTTGGGTCATTAAAACTCGCTTTTCAACCACTCCACAAATATTTTGTAAACAAACTATAGTCTCCTAGAGATGAACGTACTTTGGTGCGAAAAGTGCAAATCAGTCCCAGAACAACAGCAAAGGACCTTGTGAAGATGCAGGAGGAAACAGGTACAAAAGGTTTTATATCCACAGTAAATTGAGTCCTATATCGACATAACCTGAAAGGCCGCTCAGCAAGGAAGAAGCCACTGCTCCAAAACCGCCATAAAAAAGCTAGAGTACAGTTTGCAACTGCACATGAGGACAAAGATCGTACTTTTTGGAGAAATGTCATCTGGTCTTATGAAACAAAAATAGAACTGTTTGGCCATAATGACCATTGTTATGTTTGGAGGAAAAAGGGGGAGGCTTGCAAGCCAAAGAACACCATCCCAACCGTGAAGCACGGGGGTAACAGCATCATGTTGTGGGGGTGCTTTGCTGCAGGAGGGACTGGTACACTTCACAAAATAGATGGCATCATGAGGTGGGAAAACTATGTGGATATACTGAAGCAACATCTCAAGACATCCGTCAGGAAGTTCAAGCTGGGTCACAAATGGGTCTTCCAAATGGACAATGACCCCAAGCATACTTCTAAAGTTGTGGCAAAATGGCTTAAGGACAACAATGTCAAGGTATTGGAGTGGCCATCACAAAGCCCTAACCTCAATCCTATAGAATATTTGTGGGCAGAACTGAAAAAGGGTGTGTGAACAAGGAGGCCTACAAACCTGACTCAGTTACAGCAGCTCTGTCAGGAGGAATGGGCCAAAATTCACCCAACGTATTGTGGGAAGCTTGTGTAAGGCTACCCGAAACGTTTGACCCAAGTTAAACAATTTAAAGGCAATGCTACCAAATAGTAATTGAGTGTATGTAAACTTCTGAACCACTGGGAATGTGATGAAATAAATAAAAGCTGAAATATATCATTGTCTCTACTATTTATCTGACATTTCATATTCTTCAAATAAAGTGGTGATCCTAACTGACCTTAAACAGGGAATTTTTACCAGGATTAAATGTCAGAAATTGTGAAAAACTTAGTTGAAATGTATTTGGCTAAGGTGTATGTCAACTTCTGACTTCAACTGTATATATTTGCATGATTAATACCTAAGGATATTCATTTCCATGTGTCCTTTCTGTGATTGGAGTTAACCCCAAATAAGCTAAGCTAGCAGTGTTAAGCTAGCAGTGTTAATACAATTATTTTTGAAATATTCAATGAAAGTTATTCAAAAACCTTCAAGTAGCCTATCATTTCCATTCTCAAATTGGTAATTAACCTCCCATGAAAAATGTCAAGGAACCAGAGTCAAGCATTCTTTGAACCTCCCTGCAACCTAAAAATCAACGTTCCCAGAACAGGAAAAATGTTCACTTCTGTTTTCAGAACTTTTAAGACACTTTCATCAGTGATACCGGTCAGGAAACATATTGATTCGTTCCAACAACCAATGTGAAACCAAAACATATGTTCCTGCAACTTCGAAGGAACCAAAGGAGGGGGAGCGGCTCTGTTGCATCCTGCAGTGTGTGTGACGTTTGGTGTGGCGTGGCGTGGCATTTGTTGTGGCAATCTTTTATGTTTTTAATTTGTACACTTAGTTTACAAACAATCTGCCAAACCATGGATTCACAGTGGTGGGGTGTTGGACTGAACTTGTTGATCATGTACATACCCACTACAAACGGACAAAATTATGAAAGCACTGCTGGCAGCGGAATCCAATACAGCAGGGAGTTCTTACTACATTGCAACTCAAACACAAACGTGATGGATATCCCAATGGCCCATCTAATCCCTGATTGTCTTTGAGTGTATTACAAACCCAAATGCAAACGTGGAAAACTCAGGGGACTCAGGAGACAAACTTCCCTTACGCACCACCTTGCCGATTAATGCCAGGTCACTGAGGGGGAACGCGGATGAGCTGTCAGCGAATCTGCGTTTCCAACACGAATATTGGGAGGCCTGTTTGCTGGCATTTACTGAGACTTGGCTGGATGACAGAATCCCGGACAGAGAAGTGGAGCCGGCCGGCTTCACTCTGGTCAGAGCGGACCTTGATCTGACAGTCACAAGGAAACTTCACGGCGGTGGCGTCTGCCTGCTTGTCAGGGACTAGTGGTGTAAATCGATCCTGGTAAGAGAGACTCTGTACCCCCGACATTGAACTGCTTTCTGTGTCACTGCGATCCTACCATCTGCCCCGTGTGTTCCCCCAATTGTATGTTACCGTTGTGTACATTCAACCTAAAGCTAATATAACAAAGGCATCAGATATTATTTATAATCTGTCACATAAACTGGAGTCCATCTCCCCCGACGCACCCAAATTTATTTTAGGGGATTTTAACAACTGTACCTTGCACAAAGTCCTGCGCACATACCACCAGTATGTGAAATGCCACTAGGAAAAATAGGACTCCTTACTTGTGCTATGGGACAATACCAAATGTGTTTCTGCCACCACCAGACCTCCCCTGGGGACATCAGATCACAATGTGGTCTACGTCAGGCCAACCTACTGTCGGCTCCTGGAGAGGGAGAAACCCACAGTTAAACTGTCCAGATCTGGAATGACAACAGTATCACTTGTCTCCAGGGGTGTTTTGACTGTACTGGGAGGTATTTGAGGACAGCAGCTCTGATCTTGATGAACTCACAGATGTTGTTTCAGACCATGTAAACTTCTGTGTTGAGTCAGTTGTGCCTACTTAATCCTGTTCAATATTCCCTAACAATAAGCCTTGGGTATTAAAACATCTAAAATCACTACTTGATAGGAAGAATGCAGTTAATGCTGAGGGTGATAGACAGGCTTTAACCTTTGGAAGCCCTTGACAACATTCCGCTGAAAAGGCAGCGCGCAAAATTCAAAAATATTTGAATATTTTTTTGAAATATGTAACTTTCACACATTAACAAGTCCAATACAGCAAATGAAAGATAAACATCTTGTTAATCTACCCATCGTGTCCGATTTCATGTCCGATTTCAAAAATGCTTTACAGGGAAAGCACAACATATGATTATGTTAGGTCATAGCCAAGTCGAAAAAACACACAGCCATTTTTCCAGCCAAAGATAGGAGTCACAAAAAGCAGAAATATAGATAACATTAATCACTAACTTTTGATGATCTTCATCAGATATAACTCATAGGACATAATGTTACACAATACATGTATGTTTTGTTCGATAATGTGCATATTTATATCCAAAACCTCAGTTTACATTGGCGCCTTACGTGCAGTAATGTTTTGATTCCAAAACATCCAGTGATTTTGCAGAAATACTCATAATAAACATTGATAAAAGATACAAGTGTTATTCACAGAATTAAAGATGGACTTCTCCTTAATGCAACCGCTTCGTCAGATTTCAAAATAACTTTACGGAAAAAGCATAATCTGAGAACGGCGCTCAGAACCCAATATAGCCAGAGGAATATCCTCCATTTCGGAGTCAACAAAGTTAGAAACAACACCATAAATATTCACTTACCTCTGATGATCTTCATCAGAAGGCACTCTCAGGAATCCCAGTTCAACAATAAATGATTGATTTGTTCCATAAAGTTCCATAAAGTCTATCATTTATGTCCAAATAGCCACTTGTTCTTAGCGTGTTCAGCCCAGTAATCCATCTTCATGGGGCACAGGCACTTCATCCAGACAAAAACTCGAAAAGATCCGTTACAGTATAAGAAACATGTTAGATGTATGGAATCAGATGTATGGAATCAATCTTTAGGATGTTTTTAACATAAAACATCAATAATGTTCCATCCCGAGAATTCCTTTGTCTTCAGAAAAGCACTGGAACGAGAGGTAACTCTGTCGGGAGCACGCGTCATGAGACCAAGGCACTCTAGCAGACCACTGATTCAAATAGGTCTCATGAGCCCCTCCTGCCTGCCTGCTACTCAGTCCCAGTTGCTAATATATGCATATTATTAGTATATTTCGATAGAAAACACTCTGACGTTTCTAAAACTGTTTGAATGATGTCTGTGAGTATAACAGAACTCATATGGCAGGCAAAAACCTGAGAAAAAATCCAGCCAGAGAGTGGGAAATCTGTGGTTGGTCGTTTTTCAACTCATTCCCTATTGAAGAGGTTCTGGTCATGTTGCACTTCCTAAGGCTTTCACTAGATGTCAACAGTCTTTAGAACCTTGTTTGATGCTTCTACTGTGAGGTGGGGGCGAATGAGAGGGGAATGAGTCAGGGCTCTGGCAGAATGCCATGAGCTCGTGACGATCTTTCACGTGAGAACGAGCTCTGTTCCATTGCATTTCTGAAGACAAAGCAATTCTCCGGTTGGAACATTATTGAAGATTTATGTTAAAAACATCCTAAAGGTTGATTATGTACATCGTTTGACATGTTTCTACGGGCTGTAATGGAACTCTTTGACATTTCGTCTGCTCCTAGTGAACACGCATAATGAATTTTGATTTGTGAACTGAACGCACTAACAAAAGGAGCTATTTGGACGTAAATTATGGACATTATCGACAAAACAACCATTTGTTGTGGAACTGGGATTCCTGGGAGTGCATACCGATGAAGATCATCAAAGGTAAGTGAATATTTATAATGCTATTTCTGACTTCTGTTGACTCCAACGTGGCGGATGTTATTTTGGGCTCTGAGCGCCGTACTCAGATTATTGCATGGTTTGCTTTTTCGGTACAGTTTTTTTTTAAATCTGACACAGCGGTTGCATTAAGGAGAAGTTTATCTAAAGTTACATGTATAATAATTGTATTTTCATCAACATTTATGATGAGTATTTCTGTAAATTGATGTGGCTCTCTGCAAAATCACCGGATATTTTTGGAACTTCTGAACATAACGCGCCAATGTATACTGAGATTGTTTTATATAAATATGAACTTTATCGAACAAAACATACATGTATTGTGTAACATGAAGTCCTATGAGTGTCATCTGATGAAGATCATCAAAGGTTAGTGATTCATTTATCTCTATTACTCCTTTTGTGACTCCTCTCTTTGGCTGGAAAAATGGCTGTTTTTCTGTGAATATGCACTCACCTAACATACTCGTTTGTGGTGCTTTCGCTGTAAATCATATTTGAAATCGGAAACTGTGGTGGGATTAACAAGAAGTGTATCTTTACAATGGTGTGAGATACTTGCATGTTTGAGGAATTTTAATTTAGAGATTTTTGTTGTTTTGAATTTGGCGCCCTGCACTTTCACTGGCTGTTGTCATAACAATCCCGTTAATTGGATCTCAGCCATAAGAAGTTTTAAGAGATGTACAACGTGAGTCAGATACTGGTGGACAAGGAGGCAAACAAGCAAAGGGTGGAGAGGACCCTCTCATCAGGAAACGCAAGGGTGGCCTGGCAAGGGATTAAATCCATGGCTAGTGCCCCCCACATAGACAGGGGATAAACCAGTGCTGACCTTGGGAGATATGAGGGCCGGAACATGGCTAATGAACTGAATGTTTTCTTCTCTAGATTTGAATCAGACAACTTTGTGTCAGAGGCAAAACAAATGGAAGCATCTTACAAATGTTTGAGAGAATTGTTGTTAAACAGTCTGATGTTTTAAAGTTGTTCAGGGGATGTAACCCATACAAAAGCCGAGGCCCAGACAAAATAAGTGGACATGTGTTGAAGCAATGTGCTGAACAATTGGCTGGTGTTTTTACAGACGTTTCCAAAACCTCACTCGACCAGCAACTCGTGCCAGTATTGTGGGGAAAAAAATTATACCAATTCCTAAAGCATCTAATCCCTCTGTGCTGAATGACTACCACCCTGTCACCTTGACATCCTTAGTAATGAAATGGCCTTGAAAAGCTTGTGAAATGTCATATTCTCAGCGTCACCCAGAAGCTTCTTGACCCATTTCAGTTTGCCTATCAGCTTAGCAGAGGAGTTGATGATGCCATTCTTACCCTCCTTAACATGGTCTACAGACATCTAGAGGGTGCCAAATCCCATGTTAGGGTTGACTTTTCTTCTGCCTTCAACACAATCCAGCCCTACATTCTGTCACAGAGACGCATTCAGTACTTCTCCTTAGATGGGGGGCTGGTTTTGTGGCTGTTGGACTTCCTGAGCCAACGCTCACAGCGAGTAAAATTGGTCCCCACGTGTCGGACATACGCAAAACCAACACAGGCTGTCCTCAGTGATGTGTTTTGTCCCCTCTCCTGTACATCTTGTACACTAATAGTTGTACTAGTTCCCATCCTGTAAGACACCTGGTAAAGTTTGCTGATGACACTGCCTTGATCAGCCTGTTGTATGATGACGAGGAACATCATGGCCTGTTCCTGGATGACTTTGTAGAGTGGTGTGACGAATCACACTTGGTCCTCAATACCAACAAGACCAAAGAGATGTGCATAGACTTCTTGAAGTGTACAACACCTACCTCTGCAACATCTATCAGAGTTCAGAATAAAGAGATTGTAGAGGAATACAAATACCTGGGTGTCCTCTTGGACGATAAGCTTCAGTGGAGTAAATGTAACAGACCTGATCTACAAAAAGCACCAACAGAGACTGGACTTTCTCAAAAAGCTGGGATCTTTTAATGTAGACTGTACTATACTGACTCTGTTTTACACATTTTTCATTGAGAGTATTTAAACTTTTTGTATTGTTTGTTGGTTTGGCAATGCCACTGTCAGCCAGAGAAATATGAGAAGAAGGATTATCACCACAGCAAGCAAGGTACTTGGAGTCAAACAGACAGGCCTGGTTGAGATCTTTAAGGTCAGGGCCTTCCGCAAGGCTCACAAAATAATTTTAGACCTAAGCCACCCCCTGTACCCGGACTTTGAAATACTCCCCTCTGGGCACAGGTATAGGGCACCCCTCATCAGGAAAAACAGAACCAGACAATAATTTGTGCCAGGTGTGATATCCCTCCTAAATAGCTGGGGCTAATGTTCCTATCGATTCAGTAAGGCCAGCAGGCTAGTCTTTATTTATTTTAATTGTATTTCTTTAAAATGTTTTATTGGTATGTAACTGTTATGAAAGTTGTATTGTCAATGTTGTTTTGTATTTCAATGCCACTTTAAATGTGTACATGACACTGCAACAAAATTTCCCCATGGGGACAATACAGTCAGTAAGTAAGTAAGTAAGTAAATGTGCTGAGATAAATATATGGAATAAAGAAGAGGGAATAACCTACTGTTTGCAATCCAGCCAATAAAGAATGTTTGCTCTGTGTGAGTACAATATCTGAAGACCAGACAACAATTGGCAAACCCCAATGGAAAATCAGTCAATGAAACATTTGAAAGACTTGTATCTGAACGGCTGTGCATCGCATGTACTTCATCCATCTCTATGAACTTGAGGTTGATTAAGAGGTTCGGGAGAAACAGACAGCTTTTACCAGCTGACAATGATAGTGATCACAGAGGAGTCATAACTAGGAGCTGACGGTGATCCATAGCATTTATGAGTTCTGCTTTATTTCTATCTTGACGTGACACAAATACAGACAGGGATTCATAAGCAATGCTGGTTTATTTTAATAAATAATAAATACGTCTGGGGAGATGATGGTGATGAGATAAACAAATTAGGGACTTTAAGGTTGGAATTGAGAGGGATTTCTTTTTTTTCTGTAACAAATAATATGATTTGGTAATTCTCTATGTTACAGGATCAGTGACTTAATGAAATTAAAATACGGCAAAATGTCTACTTTAATGTGATTTGTAATTAATACGTTTCCCAGCCATGTACATCATTTGTTTGTAGACAATTGGAGTGCTTATAGGCTATTTAGTGAAACTGGCAAAGGTTTGTGTGTGTGTGTGTGTGTGTGTGTGTGTGTGTGTGTGTGTGTGTGTGTGTGTGTGTGTGTGTGTGTGTGTGTGTGTGTGTGTGTGTGTGTGTGTGTGTGTGTGTGTGTGTGTGTGTGTGTGTGTGTGTGTGTGTGTGTGTGTGTGTGTGTGTGTGTGTGTGTGTGTGTGTGTGTGCGTGCGTGCGTGCGTGTGTGTGTGAGAGATATTTGCAACCTGATGCTTTCATGTATTCCATGTCATCACTGCTACTGACAACCATCAGACACCCGACATGTAATACAGACAAATACGACACCATTATTTTTCACACAGACAGGCTAACACAGAAGAATTGCCATGGCGCTTTAGCCAGATGTCATTCTCAGTCATTGAAAATGAACACCTGCTTAGTCTAATGTAATTGACAGGCCTGCTGCATCTGCTCTCTCTCTCCATCTCACCAGACCTCAGAAATGGCTACCATTCCTATAAAACCAATAACAAAAGGGATAATTACCAACAAAAATACATGATGGACATTACCTTCCATGTTATATTACCCATATGCTAACTGTTGCTAACTGCGCCTATGTACAACTACAGACATGGAGTCTATTTAATGGTGGTTACTTAACACACTGTAATGCATGTCCAGATGGAGGGAGGGATCCTTATCTGCCTATCTGACATATATATTTGTTTACTCTCTGCCGAGTAGAATTAACTCAGGAGAGATATGGGATTAATATGTCTGATTAAGTGGCTGACTGAATTGGCATGGGGAGTCTTAAGAGGGTTTTGAAGGGAGGAAGTTAAAAGAGATGGTGAGAGAGGGAATGAGAGAGTGAGGAAGGGATAAGAAAAATAAAGATGGAGTTACAGATGGACAGCTTCCCATTGAGAAGATAATATTTAATGTTGTCTTCTAGTTTCAGTGGGGTCAGTCTCTTTGACAAGGAAATGTTCCTCCAGTTTATCTGACTGTGAAATGGATTCCTATTCACCCTTCTGTCTTAGGTTTTTAATAGTACACATACCAGCTGTCATTTCTTCATGAAGGAGAAGGTAATTGGTTTGGCCCCTTGAAAACTGCATATTCACCAAATTCATTATGATCTATTTTTACTGAGAGACACTGGTATTGAACAAGAGAGGGCATTATAAAGGTGCTTAGCTGGAGAGAAGAGACATCAAAGGAAGCACAAAGAGAAATCTTCTAAGAAAGAAAAAAGGAGACAATTCCAAAAACTCAAAAGGCAGAGCAAGAAAGTTTGGAAAAAGTAGTTTGTGAAAAAGCAGAAAGTCGTGAAGATGAAAGCACTAAGTGGCGACGCCCAGGGGAGAGGAGTAAATTACCAATATATGGAATCACACACCCTTCAGAATGGCTGAGTCTCAAATTGAAAGCCTGCCAAAAGCTTCAGAGAATGTCTACAATACTGGAACATAGGAGGGTTTGGGGCTTTAAGCATGACACTTAGGGAGTCTGAAGACACATTACATGCACATTTCAAATTATTAGTTTAAAACGTTTTAACGGAGAATTCCAGCTGAGTTGCATAAAACCCATATAAATGTTACTTTTAACTGGTCTCAAATTACACTTTTATGACAGTTATTTCCAATGGACCTATGGGGGTGGAAAGGGGTTAGGAAAAGTGGAGAGGCGGGAGGGAGGGAGTGAGAGGACAAAATAGTAAAAGGGAAAGCAGACGAGAGAGTGATGAGTGAGGAGTAGAGTAAAGGAGAGAAGTGAGTGGAAGAGAAGTGAGGGCAAAGAGTAAACGGGAAGAATAAGAGATGAGGGGCATAGAGTGTGATGAGAGAGTAGTAGAGTAGAGTGATTGGCTCTTGATGATTCAGTACTCATCTGTCGCCCACTGAGGCTAGTCTGGGTGAGTCACTGGGCATGATGTCAGTCTGGCTCTCTGAGTCCGGGGGAAGTGATCACAGCGTGCGCACACCCACACACACACACACACACACACATTGACACACAGGGCCATGATGACTCAGGTTCCAGGTCTGCCATCAAAGTACTGGGTGATTACAAATTAGAGCAGCACCTCTGATGTCCCCTCTTTTACTCCTCCAGGGATTGCTGCTGTTGATTCCTCATCTGATTCACAGGCTGGCTTGTGTAGTTATTCTACATATAACATAGTCACATAAAGCTGTTCTTAGAATCGATGACAATGTTTAACATCTAAAAGTCTAAGCTATTGGGAGGTGGGTTCTACTAAGCTAACATATGGTATTGTTTTAAGATGGACATAACATTTATCATTTAGCTATTTGATTTGGAATTTTAGGACCCCTTTAAATATATATTTTTTTAAATGTTTTAAAAATATAAAAATGTTTTTATAAAATAATGTTATAGCCCATAGAAACACATTGAATAACAGTTATAAATGGCAAGAAAGACTAGAAAGACTCCTATATCAAGGAGATATAAGAATGAACAGGAAATATTTAAGTTTTATTGGACTCATATTTAACCCATCCCTTATTTTTATTGGCACAAAACTACCTCAATACTTCCATTAATTTGAATGGGTTACCTTCAGACGAGTCCCTTGACACTTGTGGGGGTCGTAGAGCAAATACCATTGTGTTTGTGCGAATCGTATTAGTTTGTAGCCCAAACAGTTCTTACACGACAAACAGAAGTTGGCACATCAGAGTTACCGACTTCAGATGATTCCCGTGGGATGTGTGGGGGCCAAACCTTTAGGATACTACAGACGTTTTTGTGAGAAGACCGATTTTCGGGACGTCTCATGGTCTGACAACCATCGCTGTAGCTCGGCCACCTTCGGATGCGGCAGATTTTTTTTATAAAAAAAAACAACATTATTATTTAACCAGGAAAGAACAAATTCTTATTTACAATGACGTCCTAGGAACAGTGGGTTAATTGCCTTATTCAGGGGCAGAACAACAGATTTTAACGTTGTCAGCTCAGGGAATCAATCAACCAACCTTTCGGTTACTGGCCTAACGCTCTAACCACTAGGATTCGGTAGATTGAGTTTAAACTGACGTATTTTGATGGGGATTTTTTTATTAAACTCACTGCATTAAATATTTTATGGATTGGGATGTCACTGAGTGTGAACTGACATTCTGTCACCCCTAACAGAGCTGTCTTCTTCTAATTGCCTCTGCTCACAACGCATCACTCTCTCTCCCAACTCATACAAATGACCATCAAAAGCAATTGCCACCCACTTCCATGGGTCACTAACACACACACACACACACACACACACACACACACACACACACACACACACACACACACACACACACACACACACACACACACACACACACACACACACACACACACACACACACAAGCACACACACACACACCAAGTTCCTCAATCTGCATGCTCTGTCTCAGTTGGGAGCAGCCAGTATTTGGGAGACTGAGTGTCTCAACCCACGCAATGTCTCTCAGAGCATGTAAGCCATGTGTTTCCACACGCTCACACCCTGCTTACACACCTCTACTCCTCCTCAGCCTTATCTCCAAAGCCTCACGGATACGTCTCACCAGAAAGTGTGACATCACGCACAAGTCTTGTCGAGCAGAGAATAAGACACACGATGAGGAAAACTCTCAGCCAGATAAAGAGAGCTTGGTGGGGATAGGTCCTGCTGTCGTTGCTGCTTCCTTAAAAGGATTTCAGATATCAGTGCTAAGCAGAGCATTCATTACAGGTAGTGGAGTTAAGAGAGTGCTGACGTGGTACTAGAGCAGAGTGTAATGTACCATCTATAGGCCAGATTAGAAGACTGCCTCGAATCAGCTGGGAGCAATAATACCACACACACAAATTCTCTAGAAGTTTTATGATAACACACTCCCCAGAAAACATGAGCCCATTGGCCCCATGTGGATGTTCAGTGTGTAAGATTGGCACGGGCTAGCCCACACCAGCCCATCACAGGCTAATCAACAGGACAGGGCCTTCCCCCAACTGTTGCCACGAAGTTGGAAGCAAAGAATTGTCTATAATGTCATTGTATGCTGTAGCGTTAAGATTTCCCTGTACTGGAACTAAAGGGCCTAGTCTGACCCATGAAAAACAGCCCCAGACCATTATTCCTCCGACACCAAACTTTACAGTTGGCACTATGCATTGGGGCAGGTAGCGTTCTCCCGGCATCTGCCAAACCCAGATTCGTCCGTTGGACTGCCAGATGGTGAAGCGGGATTCATCAGTCCAGATAACGTGGTTCCACTGCTCCGATAGTGTCAAGCTTTACACCACTCCAGCCGACGCTTGCCATTGCTCAAGGTGATCTTAGGCTTGTGTGCGACTGCTCGGACATGGAAACCCATTTCATGAAGCTCCCAAAGAACAGTTCTTGTGCTGACGTTGCTTCCAGAGGCAGTTTGCAATATCGGCTGTGAGTGTTGCAACCGAGGACAGACAATTTTTAAACGCTACACTCTTCAGCACACAAAGGTCCCTTTCTGTGAGCTTGTGTAGCCTACCACTTCACAGCTGAAAGGTTGTTGCTCCTAGACATTTCAACTTCACAAAATCAGCACTTAAAGTTTACCGGGGCAGCTCTAGCAGGTCATAAATATGACGATCTGACTTGATGGAACGTGGCATCCTATGACGGTGCCACGTTTGCATTTGTATTTATTAATTATCCCCATTGCAGCTAGTGTTCCTGGGTTCTAGCAATATTAAGGCAGTTATATACAATTTAAACATTACAGGACATTAGATTTCATAACACTTTTGACAACACATTAAGTGTGTGCCCTCAGGCTATAACTCTACTATCTGTCATTCCCTGATCTGTTTCACCTGTCTTTGTGATTGTCTCCACCCACCTCCAGGTGTCACCCGTTTTCCCCATTACTTCCTGGGTATTTATTCCGGTGTTCCCTGTTTGTCTGTTGCCAGCTCGTCTTGTTATGTCAAGTCAACCAGCGTGGTTTTCCGTGCTCCTGCTTTTTATTATCGCTCTTTTGCTAGTACTCCCAATTTTGACCCTTGCCTTCCTTGACTCTGAACCTCCCTGCTTGACCATACTGCTTGCCCTGACCTCGTGCCTGCCTGCCATTCTGTACCTCCTGGACTCTGACCATGTTTATGATCTTTTGCCTGTCGACAACCATTCTCTTGCCTGCCCCTTGAAATATAATAAATATCAGAGAGACTAACCATCTGGGTCTCACCCTGTGCCCTTATAATTATCACATACCTACAATACAAAATCCATGTGTACGTGTGTGTAGAGTGCTTGTCTTATCATGTGTCTGTGCCTGTGTGTGTCTCTTCACAGTCCCTGCTGTTCCGTAAGGTGTATTTTTTATCTGATTCTACTGCTTGCATCAGTTACCTGATGTGGAATAGATTTCCATGTAGCCATGGCTCTATGTAGTACTGTGCACTTCCCATAGTCTTTTTCTGGACTTAGGGATTGTGAAGAGACCTTTGGTGATATGTCTTGGGTATGCATGACAGACAACTCGGTGCATTCAGCATGTCAACACTTCTTATAAAAACAAGTATTGATGAAGTCAATCTCACCTCCACTTTGAGCCATGAGATATGTACATGTATATTATTAATATTAGCTCTCTGTGTAAATTTAAGGGCCAGCCGTGCTGCTCTGTTCGGAGCCAACTGTAATTTTCCGAGGTCCCTCTTTGTGGCACCTGACCAGACAACTGAACAGTAGTCCAGGTGGGACAAAACTAGGGTCAGTAGGACATGCCTTGTTGACAGTGTTGTGGCAGAGCAGCACTTTATTATGGACAGACTTCTCCCTATCTTAGCTACTGTTGTATCAATATGTTTTGACCTTGACAGTTTACAATCAAGGGTCACTCCAAGCAGGTTAGTCAGCTCAATTTCCACATTATTACAATATTTAGTTGGGGTTTAGGGTTTAGTGAACGATGTGTCCCAAATACAATGCTTTTAGTTTTTGAAATATTTAGGACTAACTTATTACTTGCCACCCATTCTGAAACTAACTGCAGCTATTTGTTAAGTGTTGCAGTGATTTCACTCACTGTAGTAGCTGACGTATATAGTGTTGAGTCATCCGCATACATGCTTTACTCAAAGCCAGCGGCATGTCATTAGTAAAGATTGAAAAAAGTAAGGGGTCTAGACAGCTGCCCTGGGGAATTCTTGATTTTACCTGGATTATGTTGGAGAGGCTTCCATTAAAGAACACCCTATGTTTTCACGGATTCCCCCGGTACTGCTGCTCATTCTGTTCACCAGCTCCGGAGGTCTACATCACTGTTTTACTGAACTGAACTGGATCATCACCACCAACCCCGGACTGTCTTGTATCATTACGCACACCTGGTTACCATTCCCCCTGATTAGTATATGTACATATGTGCCCACTGTTCCCCACATTGTCCTTGTCGATCATTGTCCTATGTCCGTTGGTCTTGTGAGTACCTGTGATCTGTTTTATTTGGTTTTTGGTGCTACATTCATTTTTGTGCACTTGTTAATATGGGTCTCGTCCCATTAATTATTTTAGAAGTTTACATCTCTCTCTTTTGTTTTGGGTCGAGAATTTTAAAAAACTATTGCGTATTCTTGCACCTGTCTCCCATCTTTATGCAACGTGAGATCTGTGTTTTTTTTTTTTTTTTTTTTTTCACCTTTATTTAACCAGGTAGGCTAGTTGAGAACAAGTTCTCATTTGCAACTGCGACCTGGCCAAGATAAAGCATAGCAGTGTGAGCATACAACAAAGAGTTACACATGGAGTAAACAATTAACAAGTCAATAACACAGTAGAAAACAAAGGGGGGGTCTATATACAATGTGTGCAAAAGGCATGAGGAGGTAGGCAAATAATTACAATTTTGCAGATTAACACTGGAGTGATAAATTATCAGATGGTCATGTACAGGTAGAGATATTGGTGTGCAGAAGAGCAGAAAAGTAAATAAATAAAAACAGTATGGGGATGAGGTAGGTGAAAAGGGTGGGCTATTTACCAATAGACTATGTACAGCTGCAGCGATCGGTTAGCTGCTCAGATAGCTGATGTTTGAAGTTGGTGAGGGAGATAAAAGTCTCCAACTTCAGCGATTTTTGCAATTCGTTCCAGTCACAGGCAGCAGAGTACTGGAACGAAAGGCGGCCAAATGAGGTGTTGGCTTTAGGGATGATCAGTGAGATACACCTGCTGGAGCGCGTGCTACGGATGGGTGTTGCCATCGTGACCAGTGAGCTGAGATAAGGCGGAGCTTTACCTAGCATAGACTTGTAGATGACCTGGAGCCAGTGGGTCTGGCGACGAATATGTAGCGAGGGCCAGCCGACTAGAGCATACAAGTCGCAGTGGTGGGTGGTATAAGGTGCTTTAGTGACAAAACGGATGGCACTGTGATAGACTGCATCCAGTTTGCTGAGTAGAGTGTTGGAAGCCATTTTGTAGATGACATCGCCGAAGTCGAGGATCGGTAGGATAGTCAGTTTTACTAGGGTAAGCTTGGCGGCGTGAGTGAAGGAGGCTTTGTTGCGGAATAGAAAGCCGACTCTTGATTTGATTTTCGATTGGAGATGTTTGATATGAGTCTGGAAGGAGAGTTTGCAGTCTAGCCAGACACCTAGGTACTTATAGACGTCCACATATTCTAGGTCGGAACCATCCAGGGTGGTGATGCTAGTCGGGCATGCAGGTGCAGGCAGCGACTGGTTGAAAAGCATGCATTTGGTTTTACTAGCGTTTAAGAGCAGTTGGAGGCCACGGAAGGAGTGTTGTATGGCATTGAAGCTTGTTTGGAGGTTAGATAGCACAGTGTCCAAAGACGGGCCGAAAGTATATAGAATGGTGTCGTCTGCGTAGAGGTGGATCAGGGAATCGCCCGCAGCAAGAGCAACATCATTGATATACACAGAGAAAAGAGTCGGCCCGAGAATTGAACCCTGTGGCACCCCCATAGAGACTGCCAGAGGACCGGACAGCATGCCCTCCGATTTGACACACTGAACTCTGTCTGCAAAGTAATTGGTGAACCAGGCAAGGCAGTCATCCGAAAAACCGAGGCTACTGAGTCTGCCGATAAGAATATGGTGATTGACAGAGTCGAAAGCCTTGGCAAGGTCGATGAAGACGGCTGCACAGTACTGTCTTTTATCGATGGCGGTTATGATATCGTTTAGTACCTTGAGTGTGGCTGAGGTGCACCCATGACCGGCTCGGAAACCAGATTGCACAGCGGAGAAGGTACGGTGGGATTCGAGATGGTCAGTGACCTGTTTGTTGACTTGGCTTTCGAAGACCTTAGATAGGCAGGGCAGGATGGATATAGGTCTGTAACAGTTTGGGTCCAGGGTGTCTCCCCCTTTGAAGAGGGGGATGAATGCGGCAGCTTTCCAATCCTTGGGGATCTCAGACGAGATGAAAGAGAGGTTGAACAGGCTGGTAATAGGGGTTGCGACAATGGTGGCAGATAGTTTCAGAAATAGAGGGTCCAGATTGTCAAGCCCAGCTGATTTGTACGGGTCCAGGTTTTGCAGCTCTTTCAGAACATCTGCTATCTGGATTTGGGTAAAGGAGAACCTGGAGAGGCTTGGGCGAGGAGCTGCGGGGGGGGCGGAGCTGTTGGCCGAGGTTGAAGTAGCCAGGCGGAAGGCATGGCCAGCCGTTGAGAAATGCTTATTGAAGTTTTCGATAATCATGGATTTATCAGTGGCGACCGTGTTACCTAGCCTCAGTGCAGTGGGCAGCTGGGAGGAGGTGCTCTTGTTCTCCATGGACTTCACAGTGTCCCAGAACTTTTTGGAGTTGGAGCTACAGGATGCAAACTTCTGCCTGAAGAAGCTGGCCTTAGCTTTCCTGACTGACTGCGTGTATTGGTTCCGGACTTCCCTGAACAGTTGCATATCACGGGGACTATTCGATGCTATTGCAGTCCGCCACAGGATGTTTTTGTGCTGGTCGAGGGCAGTCAGGTCTGGAGTGAACCAAGGGCTGTATCTGTTCTTAGTTCTGCATTTTTTGAACGGAGCATGCTTATCTAAAATGGTGAGGAAGTTATTTTTAAAGAATGACCAGGCATCCTCAACTGACGGGATGAGGTCAATGTCCTTCCAGGATACCCGGGCCAGGTCGATTAGAAAGGCCTGCTCACAGAAGTGTTTTAGGGAGCGTTTGACAGTGATGAGGGGTGGTCGTTTGACTGCGGCTCCGTAGCGGATACAGGCAATGAGGCAGTGATCGCTGAGATCCTGGTTGAAGACAGCGGAGGTGTATTTGGAGGGCCAGTTGGTCAGGATGACGTCTATGAGGGTGCCCTTGTTTACAGAGTTAGGGTTGTACCTGGTGGGTTCCTTGATGATTTGTGTGAGATTGAGGGCATCTAGCTTAGATTGTAGGACTGGCGGGGTGTTAAGCATATCCCAGTTTAGGTCACCTAACAGAACAAACTCTGAAGCTAGATGGGGGGCGATCAATTCACAAATGGTGTCCAGGTCACAGCTGGGAGCTGAGGGGGGTTGGTAACAGGCGGCAACCGTGAGAGACTTATTTCTGGAGAGAGTAATTTTCAAAATTAGTAGTTCGAACTGTTTGGGTATGGACCTGGAAAGTATGACATTACTTTGCAGGCTATCTCTGCAGTAAACTGCAACTCCTCCCCCTTTGGCAGTTCTATCTTGACGGAAGATGTTATAGTTGGTATGGAAATCTCTGAATTTTTGGTGGCCTTCCTGAGCCAGGATTCAGACACAGCAAGGACATCAGGGTTAGCAGAGTGTGCTAAAGCAGTGAGTAAGACAAACTTGGGGAGGAGGCTTCTGATGTTGACATGCATGAAACCAAGGCTTTTTCGATCACAGAAGTTAACAAATGAGGGTGCCTGGGGACATGCAGGGCCTGGGTTTACCTCCACATCACCCGCGGAACAGAGAAGGAGTAGTATGAGGGTGCGGCTAAAGGCTATCAAAACTGGTCGCCTAGAGCGTTGGGGACAGAGAATAAGAGGAGCAGGTTTCTGGGCATGGTAGAATATATTCAGGGCATAATGCGCAGACAGGGGTATGGTGGGGTGCGGGTACAGCGGAGGTAAGCCCAGGCACTGGGTGATGATGAGAGATGTTGTATCTCTGGACATGCTGGTAGTAATGGGTGAGGTCACCGCATGTGTGGGAGGTGGGACAAAGGAGTTATCAGGGGTATGAAGAGTGGAACTAGGGGCTCCATTGTGAACTAAAACAATGATAACTAACCTGAACAACAGTATACAAGGCATATTGACATTTGAGAGAGACATACAGCGAGGCATACAGTAATCACAGGTGTTGAATTGGGAAAGCTAGCTAAAACAGTAGGTGAGACAACAGCTAATCAGCTAGCACAACAACAGCAGGTAAAATGGCGTAGACTAGGCAACGGGGCCAACAGATAAAACAAACAAGCAGAATGGAGTACCGTGATTAATGGACAGTCCAGCGTGCATCAGCTATGTAGCCAAGAGATCAGTGTCCAGGGGGCAGCGGTGGATGGGGCAGGGAAGCTGGACTGGCGAGTGTTATCCAGGTAAAAAAAAACTAACAATGACTAAATAGCTTGTAGCTAGTTAGCTGGTTAGCTTCTGGAGGTTTTTGAGTGTGTTCTAAAAATAAATAAAAAATAATAGCGATTCCGTATCACATTGGGTGAGGCAGGTTTCCGGAAGGTATAAACAAATTAAAAGTCAAAAGAGATAGAAAGTAAATATGGGTCCGGTGGGCGTTTGGGACGCGGCGATTCAGGCGGTTAGCAGGCCTGTGCTAACAAGCTAACAGTTTGTAGGCCCGGGCTAGACAAGGTAGCAGTTAGCGGACCGGAGCTGGACAAGCTAGCAGTTAGCAGGCCGAATTAGCAAGCAGGGAGATAGCGAGGGCTAGAGAGTTAGCCTTTGGGGGACGTCGCGATGGGGTGAGTCTGTTTATTCCTCTTCATGCGGTGACATCGATAGACCGGTCGTGGGCCCGGGTATTGTAGCTCAGGAGTATGCTACGGTGGTAGCGCAGGCCGGGCTAGCTTCAAGCTAAGTGGGTGGAAACGCTAGCCAGGGGTAATCATCCGCGGTTGCGGTTTAGCTAGATAGCTAGTTGTGAAGATCCAGCGTATTTGGAAGCTTAGGTTTAGCAAAATGTTTTAAAAGGGATAGCTATGTAAAAAAACGAAAAATAAACGAAAAATAAACGAAATATACAGGGACACGACACGACAGGACGACAGGACGACTTACTGCTACGCCATCTTGGATTGCGTAGCGTGTTCTGTTAGACAGGTAATTCTTTATCCACAATATTTCAGGAGGTGTAAAGCCATAACACATATGTTTTTCCATTAGCTAACTATGATCGATAATGTCAAAAACTGCACTGAAGTCTAACAAAACAGCTCTGACAATCTTTTTATCATCAATTTCTCTCAGCCAATCATCAGTAATTTGTGCAAGAGGGGTGCTTGTTGACTGTCCTTCCCTATAATAAGCATGCGTAAAGTCTGTTGTCAGTTTGTTTACTGTGAAATAGCACTGTATCTGGTCAAACCCAATTTTTTGCAAAAGTTTAATAAGGATTGGGAGCAGTCTGATTGGTTGGCTATTTGAGCCAGTAAAGGGGACTTTAAAATGATTGGGTAGCAACTTTTCTTTTGCTTCCCTCCAGGCCTGAGGGCACATATTTCCAGTAAGCTTAGATTGAATATATGTCAAAAGGCAGTGGCAATATCGTCCCCTATTATCCTCAATAATTTCCCACCCAAGTTGTCAGACCTTGGTGGCTTGTCATTGGTGATAGGCAAAAAACAAAATGACCTCTTCGACAATCACTTTACAGTATTCAAAATGACAATGCTTGTCTTTCTTAATTTGATCAGTTATACTTGGATGTGTAGTGTCAACGTTTGGTGCTGGCATGTCATACCTAAATTTGCTAATCTTGCCAAAGAAAGAATCATTAACGTAATTGGCAATATCAATAGATTTTCTGATGAATGAGCCATCTGATTCAATGAATGATGGAGCATAGTTTGCCTTTATGCCCAAAATGTAATTTAAGGTGCTCCAAAGCTTGCAGGCTGTAACGATTCTCGTCCTCGTCTGATGAGGAATATGAAGATTCGGACCAAAATGCAGGGTGGTACGTGTCCATGTTAACTTTATTAATCTGAACACAAAATAACAAAGGAGAAACAACGAAAGAACCAAACAGTCCTATCAGGTGACAAAACAGGAAACAACTACCCACAAACACGTGCTACCTAAGTAGCAGGCTACCTAAGTATGGTTCTCAATCAGAGACAACGATAGAAAGCTGCCTCTGATTGGGAACCATACCAGTCCAAACACAGAAATACAAAACATAGAACAAAAACACAGAATGCCCAACCCAACTCACACTCTGACCAAACCAAAAACAGAGACATAAATAAAAAAGGAACTAAGGTCAGAACGTGACAGTAACCCCCCCCCCCCCCCCCCCCAAAACCTGAACCTATAGGGGAGGGTCTGGGTGGGCATTTCACTGCGGTGGCGGCTCTGGTGCGGGACATAGACCGCACTCCACATTAGTCTTGGCCCACTTATGTGGCTCCTCTAGAGTGGCGACCCTCGCTGCAGACCTCGGACTGGGAACCCTTACCGCTGTCCCAGAATAGGAGGGAGACTCTGGTGGCGCCGGACAGGCGGGAGACTCTGGTGGCTCCGGAGTGAAGGGCGACTCTGGACTGACGGGCGGCTCTGGCACCTCTGGACTGACGGGCGGTTCTGGCAGGTCCATACTGACGGGCGGCTCTGGCAGCTCCGGACAGGCGGGAAAACCTGGAGGGAGGAGACGGAGAGACAGCCTGGTGTGTCCTGTGGAGAGACCTACAGGAGGCCTGGTGCATGGAGGAGGCACCGGATGGAACGGGCTGTGGGGGAGCACTGGAGCTCTGGTGCACAGCCTTGGCACCACTCCTCCAGGCTGGATGATCACTTTAGCCCGGACCCTCCAGAGTGCAGGCACAGGTTTAACCGAGCTGTGGGGGAGCACTGGAGATCTGGTGCATACCACTCGCACCTCTCCCTTAGGCTCAATGCTCACATTCGCCCAGCACGGGCGGAGTGCAGGCATAGGGCGAACTGCACCCTCCCAGCGCCCCGGAGACACAGCCCTGGTTACCCTGGGCCGAAACAGCGTACCAGAGACCAAACACACTGAGCTGGCACAATACGCCCTGGCTGGATGCCCACTCTCGCATGGAACTTGCGGGGAGCTTGCCTATAGCGCTCCGGGCTATGAGCACGTACTGGCGACACAGTGCGCTTGACCGCATAACACGCTGCCTGACCAGTACTACGCTTCTTCCGGTAAGCACGGGGAGTTGGCTCAGGTCTATCGCCTGACTCTGCCAATCTCCCCGTGCACCCCCACCCCCCCCCAAATAAATTGTGGGCTGTCTCTCGTGCCTGGTGCGCTGCCTTACCTCATATCACCGCCGCTCAGCTTTAGCTGCCTCCAGTTCTTCTTTGGGGTGGCAATATTCCCCAGCCTGTGCCCAGGGTCCCTTGCCATTCAATATCTCCTCCCAAGTCCAGGAGTCCTGAACCCTCGGCTCCCTGTTACCATGCTGCTTGGTCCGTTTGTGGTGGATAGTTCTGTAACGATTCTCGTCCTCGTCTGATGAGGAATATGAAGGATCGGACCAAAATGCAGCGTGGTACGTATCCATGTTAACTTTATTAATCTGAACACAAAATAACAAAGGTGAAACAACGAAAAAACGAAACAGTCCTATCAGGTGACAAAACACAGAACAGGAAACAACTACCCACAATCCCAGGTGGGAACAGGCTACCTAAGTATGGTTCCCAATCAGAGACAACGATAGACAGCTGCCTCTGATTGGGAACCATACCAGGCTAAACACAGAAATACAAAACATAGAACAAGTACATAAGATGCCCACCCCAACTCACGCCCTGACCAAACCAAAAATAGAGACATAAAAAAGGAACTAAGGTCAGAATGTGACACAGGCTCTGGTTGCAGTATGAAGCTTTTTTATATATAGAGTATACTGTATGTATGATAGTAACAATTTGGTTGTCTTCCTGATACAATGTAGCATGTTCCCTAAATACTTTAAAGACTTGAGAACTATGCAATTCATGCATTGAGAAATAAATAGTCAAATACATAAATTCCTATCAAATAGCAATGGCGCATCGGTGCGCACTGGGCCTACATCATTGCAATGTGGGCATGTTTGATGCGTAAAGATCAGTTTATTTCAGGCAAAGTGAGTGCTGACCTAACGAGATATGATCTGCCCACACTGGGCAGGCAAAGGCCTTGGGGGCCAACGTGGAGCCGAAGAGCAAAGGTGCATTGGTCCATTGTGGGCAGTCTACATGGGACCGATATTTTAGCCCGCATTGAGAACACATCGTGCCAAGGTGGGCATGTTTGCTGGGACTGTGCCAACAATATGTATATTAAATATAATATTAAACAAAGCATAAATGATAAGAAGTACTATCATTGCCACTTGAATATGCACGATAATCATTGTTTCGCTTGAAATGTTGACACAAATGATGATGCTGACAATGATGTGGTTGATAACAGCTGTTATGCATCAACAACAATGGCAACATGCAAAACCAAGACCCATAATGTAGTCAGATGACATCAATCAAATTGATTAGCTTCTAAACTTGAGACAAAATCAGAGAGAAAGGAGAGGGAGATAGATCTACAAAATATGACGCAAACAAAGCCAAGAGACAGAAACAGTCAGACGGAAAGGGAGACGGAGACGATGTATCGCTCGCCTGAGTTAGAATATCTGTTGATAAGCTGTAGACTACTCTATCTACCAAGAGAGTTTTAATCTATATTATTCGTAGATGCCTATTTACCACCACAAACCGATGCTGGTACTAAGACCGCAATCAACAAGCTTTATTAGGCCATAAGCAAACCAAACAATACTCATCGAGAAACGGCGCTCCGAGTGACCAGGGACTTTAATGCAGGCAAACTTAAATCTGTTTTACCTCATTTCTACCAGCAGAAAAAAACCTCTAGGCCACCTTTACTCCACACACAGAGACACATTCAAAGCTCTCCCTCCCCCTCCATTTTGTGAATGACTATAATTATATCCTCAGCAGGAATCCTGCTAACAAACAAAAACTAAAGCAGAAAGCTCAATACGGAAATGGTCAGATAACGCGGATTCTACGCTGCAGGACTGTTTTGCTAGCACAGACTAGAATATGTTTCGGGATTCATCCAATGGCATTCAGGAGTATACCACCTGAGCTTCATCAACAAATGCATCGATGACGTCGCCCCCATGTTGATCCTCGTACATATATTCCAACCAGAAGCCATGTATTACAGGCAACATCTGCACAGAACTAAAGGCTAGAGCTTCCACATTCAAGGAGCGGGACACTAATCCGGACGCTTATAAGAAATCTCGCTATGCCCTCAAAGAAACCATCAAACAGGCAAAGCATCAATACAGGACTAAGATTGAATCCTATCACTCCTGCTCTGACGCTCATCGGATGTGGCAGGGCTTGAAAAATAGTATGGACTACAAAGGAAATCCCAACACGAGCTGCCCAGTGACAGCCTGCTAAATGCATTATATTCTCGCTTCGAGGAAAGCAACACTGAAGCATGCTTGAGAGCACCAGCTGTTCCGGACAACTGTGTGATCACGCTCTCCGTAGCCGATGTGAGCAAGACTATTAACAAACCCGCGGGGCCAGACGACTTACCAGGATGTGTACTCAAAGCATGTGCAGACCAACTGGCAAGTGTCTTCACTGACATTTTCAATGTCTCCCTGACCAAGTCTGTAATACCTACATGTTTCAAATAGACCTCCATAGTCTCTGTGACTAAGAAAGTGAAGGTAACCTGCCAAAGACTCCAATCACCCAAGTCATAGAATGTTCTCTCTGCTATATCACCGAAGCCATAAGACTGCTGAACAATTAATCAAATGGCCACCCAGACTTTGTGTTTACACTGCTGCTGCTCGCTGTTTATTATCTATGCATAGTCACTTTACAAATTACCTTGACTAACCTGTACCCCCACACGTTGACTCGATAGCGGTACCCCCTGAATATAGCCTCGTAATTGTTGTTATTTTCTCGTGTTACTTTTTGATTTGATAATTTTTTTTAAACTTTAGTTTATTTAGTAAATATTTTCTTAACTCTATGTCTTGAACCCATTGTTGGTTAAGGGCTTGTAAGCAAGCATTTCTGTCACGTGTGCTCCTTCTCCGGCCTCTAGGTCACCAGGCTGCTCTTTATGGCACACACCTGTCACCATCATTACTGGCACCTGTGCGTCATCTAATTCACCTGGACTCCATAATTTCCCTGATTACCTTCCCTATTTATGTCACTCCCTTTGGATTCCTGTCTGTACGTTGTTCGTGTTTTGTTCATTTGTTTATTAAATTATGCACTCCATGAACTTGCTTCCCGACTCCCAGCACACTCGTTACAAATTCACGGTAAGATCCACACCTGCTGTATTCGGCGGATGTGACTAATAACATTTGATTTGATTTGGAGAGCAACGCTAGAGAAAGAGCACTGCAGGGAGGCATCGTTGCCTTTTCTCTGATCATCTATTACATAACGGACCGTGGAGAGAAAGAGAGGGAGGGGGATATAGGGGGAGAGCGAGAGGCAGCTGATGATGAGGAGTACAGGCCACACAGCATCAGCCATGTGTCTCTGTCTCACTCAGAACATCAGCTTTCCGGTGCTTTCCGGAACAATCACGCTTCAGTGCCAGCACCAGCTGCCGTCTCCCGCCAGCCCTCCCCATCCAGGGAGTGTATGCACCAAAGCATCAGAGAATTGCCAGGGCACTACAGTCAAATACTGTAGCAACACTGTCTGCCATGCAGTTTTCCTGACACCGAAACAAAGCAGAGAGAGATTTACAGTGCAGAGGGTAGGATTGGGTGTTGTGTATAACATTCTGAATGAGTAGGTTGCAGCTTTGACAAAGGTTGGGTTAGAGATGTGAGGAGGTAACCGGGTCAGGAAGAGATATAGGTAAAAGAGACATGTAGAGAGACAAAGTGAATGAGAACATGTGCATGCGAGAGAAAGAGATACTACATGGGGGGATGAAGAAAAGTGAGAAGAATAGATCTGAAGAGAAACTGAAGAAGCTACAGTACAGTGTGAATATTCTATAAACATGGCTATCAAGACAGAATAGGTCTGCTAGTTCTGCTCATGTATGCAGGTGGGGACATCTGATGTATGGCAATGGGCCACATCTATTTGCGTAAGAGCGGAATAAAGGCCATATTTCAGTGAAACCAGCTATGCTTGCACTGGGATTTTAGGAATGGATGGCTATAGGAGGCATGTCGGTGTATATTAACAACCGAGACACCTACGATTGGAAAAGCAGCTATAATAGAGGGACTAGAGAAAGGTATTATACCCAGCCAAGTTAGTCATTAGTATTCAGTGTGTGTGTGTAGGTGTGTGTCAACAGGTTTGGCCAGACAGAGTCTACATGTGTCTGAGAGTAGGCATGTGGAAGGATAAAGATGAGAGGCTGGGCGAAGTGAGTATGAGAGGCAGATAGAAAGTGAGTAGCTCTCTCTATTCTGTCTCTGGAGAAGCAGGGTGTCTGAAGAGGCTATTTATTTTTTCATCTGGAGCTGGAAACTGAATAGCTGTGTTGGGAGCCCCAGTGGAATTATTGACTAAGGATGTACACACTTGGGTTTCCCTCTCAGCTTTTTTTCTCTC
The DNA here is from genome assembly GCF_002021735.2 of Oncorhynchus kisutch. NCBI lineage: Eukaryota > Metazoa > Chordata > Actinopteri > Salmoniformes > Salmonidae > Oncorhynchus > Oncorhynchus kisutch. The sequence continues at coordinate 37,436,854 of NC_034177.2, forward strand.
TCCAGGTTTTTGCCTGCCATATGAGTTCTGTTATACTCACAGACACCATTCAAACTGTTTTAGAAACTTCAGAGTGTTTTCTATCCAAATCTAGTAATAACATGCATATATTACCAACTGGGCCTGAGTAGCAGGCAGTTTACACTGGGCACCTTATTCATCCAAGTTACACAATACTGCCCCCAGCCATAACAGGTTAAGGATCCGCCCCTTTTTTTTCCTTCACATTTTTGCCTAAAATGACATACCCAAATCTAACAGCCTGTAACTTAGGCTCTGATGCAAGGATATGCATATTCTTGGAATCGTGGAACTTTGTGGAAATGTGAAAGGTATTTGTCGACACACATGTCTACACACACACTTTTATCCCAGCCCTGCTCATTAATGGCACCCCATCCAACTCCAGTCATTAAAAAACCTTATCCCTCCGTACCCCCTTGTGTTTTCCTTTCATCCATTTCTGGGATAGGACGAGATCTGCAATGTAGATGGCGGTTCTGCTGACACCTTAACTTCGTCAGGGCTGCTGTGAGTTACACTTGGGGAGTGAAACGAGGCTGCATAGAGCAGGGTAATGCTGGGTCTCCCAGATATGCTCTGGGCCTATTTGTGCCTTCGGGGATCCCAGTGATACACTGCATCTCTGCCTCATACCTGCTAATAATGAGCTGAGGTGTCACTCGTAGAGAGCTACGAATAAACATGCTCTTCCCTGGTCGATGCGGGACTACCCTCATCCCCCCTCTCTTTGCAGTAATCTAGGGATGGTTCTAGGAAAGTTCGAGGACCCTCCGCTCCATCGCTGGAGGTTTGGAGAAACCACATAATTAAGGTGAGCCACACTGTGGCTCTGGTAAAGTTGTCCCATGCAGCCAGCCTTCCTGAATATTCTCACCAAACTAGAGTGTGGCGCCCTGTGAGTTTACACTGCATGACTGTTTCCTGTTTACGCATCACTGCCTTTATCACTCTGACCACCTGACCCAGAGCACACAAGGAACCCTCCTCCTTTTCCACGTGTGCTGTGAGGGACACCAGAAGAAAAAGAGAGAAGAATGTCACACATAGCCCTATTGTGATTTGTCATAGAGGGTGAAAGATCAAGAAAGGATGGAGAAAGAAGGAAAAAGATAAATGGATTTTGAAAAAGAGAGGAGCTGGAGAGAGAGAAGAGATTGAGAAAGAGAGAGGATGGTGAGAGAGAGAAGAGATTGAGAAAGAAAGAGAGAGGATGGAGAGAAGAGTTGGAGAAAGAGAGAGGATGGGGAGAGGGAAGAGATTGAGAAAGAGAGAGTGTGAGAGAGAGAGAGACCACTGTGACAGAGAGCAGAGCAGAGTAGAGCAGGGTTTGTAAAGACTCTCTTCATTATTCCTCAAAATAGAAACAAGCCCAGCCTCAGCTAATCTCTCTCACAGAGCCCAGAAAATGGAGCTCCGCTTTCACTGCCTTTCAAAGCCCTGGACTAACAATGGACAGAAAGGAAGGAAATCAAATGTGCACCTCCCGCCTAACACCCTCTTATTTACCTGCAAGCACGCATACACACACACACACACTGACTCACCACTCATTCCTTCCTCCTCTTTTCCTTCCTCCATCCCTCCTGTGTCCACCCTCCCTCCCCCACCTAGTTCACTTCCTTGGTGAGGGGAGAAGAATGCTTCTACACCTGCATTGCTTGCTGTTTGGGGTTTTAGGCTGGGTTTCTGTACAGCACTTTGAGATATCAGCTGATGTACGAAGGGCTATATAAATAAATTTGATTTGATTTGAGGGTGCAGACTCAGGAGAACCAGCATCAATTAGACTCTAAAGTGCACTTTGTTTTGGTCCTCTCCTGACCAATTAAATTACATAATAAATTAATATAAGCGCAATGGAGAATAAATTAAGTCCACATTTAAAATAGCCCTAAACATGGGTCAGTGATTACCCTTACCCCATTGTAATTATGTGTGATGGCACCATACCACACAGTCTGCTATAAAATAGCCTCACATGCACAAATACCTTATTTATGTTATGACAATATTCAAAACATCTGTCTATCATGACATCCCATAGGCTTGTGTCCTGGTTAGGTGTAATGTTTGGGTATTTCCAAAATCACGCTTGCCTGCAAACACGGTTGACTTCCTTCCATCTTCCACCACCCCCAAACACAAACACACACGCACACACACTCCAGGATCCAGGGAAGACTTCACAGTCTTAATTATTTCATAACATTCCTCGTCCCAGCAACAGCAACCAGTCCTAATTATTTATACTGAAGAATGGATGTGAGAGGAAGGTTACACCACGAATAACAATGATATATTCTAATAATCCTGAAAACAATTGAATAATGTGTGAATGGATGAGGAAATAAAGAACTGGCAGCTAGAGTAGCAGCAGTGGCTCAGCCTTGTCAAGAGCCCCCATTGTTTATTTTTTTGTTCTATTTCCTCTCTTTTTTGGACTTGATTTGCATGTACATAATATAATAGAGCAAAGTAGTAAACGACTTTGATAATTCAGTTGGAAACAAGAGAAACTCAGGCGATAAGAGTGAGGAAGAGGTGATTATGCGTGTGCGTGTGTGTGCATCCATGTAAAGCATCCATGCCATCATGTGTTTGTATTTGCAGACTGATTCACCCTCCAGAGCTTCACCTTTTGAACAAGGTTAGAATAGACAGGTGAGAAACAGGGAAGCTATAGTGATCTGCTGAAGTAGTAAGTAGTCATTGATTATGTGAACGTCCGGAAGACTAGTCTGACATATCAGGGCCAAAGGTGCTTCATTCACTCTCCGGTGTCAGATACACATGTCATGGACGAGGCTACACTGCAGTAGAACAGGCCCCAGGTACACACAAACACAAAAACACAGATTTCTGTACTCGCTCACACACACGTGCACACACCCCTCCCTCTTGATCACAGCTTTAATACTTGGGGTCATCCTGGCACAAATCCATATCAGGAATACTCAGTAACACATTTATCTAGACCTGTTATACAATTATAGAAAACAGTGGGTGGATCATTGTCTTTCATTAGTGTCTTGGCAGTTTACATAAGCAGGATTTAGTAATAGAACAAACGCAGTAACGCTCTCCCGCTGTTCTACTCTGCTCCCGCCTGGGACAGACAAACAATAATAAGCAGGTCTGTAATACTATTTTCAGAATGAGGGAGAGAAGAGTGGAAACAGAGAGAGAGAGGGAAAGGAAGGGAAAGCGATTTTATCTATTGTGATTAAACCTGAATAAATCCAGTTTAAATGAAAAAATGTAAGACGCAGGAGAGGGAGAGAAGAGAGAGAATGTCAAATTAACTGAAGACACACATTACTAGCGTCTTGGCCTCCTCTGTGGTTTCAGATGCCGTGTTGTCCTGGGAGTTTGAAGCTTGTGCGTTTAATTTGGCATCCAAAGCTCAGATCAAAAGAACAGAGCACAGGGCTTTATTTCAGATTTGCTCATGAGAAAGATCTTGTTACTGTTCAAACAGGAACAAATATCCCATTACAGATTATATCCATACATGTAGCGCAAACAAGCACCTCTCTCTACACAGTTATGGCTGGTTTCCATATTGAAAGAAGTCCAGTAGGGTTTGATCAGGCTCAGTGTGTGAGTGTGTGTTTGTTTGTGTGTGTGTGTGTGTGTGTGTGTGTGTGTGTATGTGTGTGTGTGTGTGTGGTTGTGTGTCTGCCTAGCCTGAGACACTCACAAATGGTCAAAATAACAAGCCCAGATCCAGATTGAGGAACAGCCAGAGGAGCAGGAGGAAATGTCTGAACCCCTGAGAGCAGCCAGTCTGTCATCAGAAACCTGGGCAGCTGGGTCCCCCCATGGGCACTGTTTAGAGACTCAACCAAAATATTTATAACACACCCAATACATGTAGACCCGGGGAGGGGTAGTCGTACAAAACAGATGCTGTAACTTCATGTTGTAAATGCCCTCTCAAGTGATGAGGTTAGGGTTGGGAAGAGAGAAAACAACCTTCTAAAACTGTGAATAAGCTTTACATGGTAACACTCCTAGCAAACCAGGAACATTCCCATAACATTATCTAAGATTCCTATTAAGTTCTAGTTTGGGGTTTTATCTAACGTTAGGATGATACAATTTTGTTAGGATGCTAAAAAAAAAAAATATCCCCCCAAAATATAATTGAAATGTTCTCCTAATGGTCATTCAAATACTGTGTCGAACATCTGTAACAACCACTACAGAATTCCCCAAATGTTCTAATTTTTTTCCAGGTAATGTAAAAACACCAGTAGCAGTAATGTTTTTAGAAGGTACTGCACTGTAAAAAGTAACTGCCCAACTCATTATAGAAATTGAGTAGTGGCTACTCAAACATCTCCAATGGTCAGTAGAACTCAAATCATAAAAGTGGTACTAACTCAAATTGTCAATTACATTTCTTATCACTTAATGTTTTTGAGCACTGTTAACACATATTAGGTTATTGAGTAAATATAACTTTATTTGTGTTCTTATATTCTAAAGTTATTGAACTTGTCAAATATTATTATTTAATATTCAAAAGTAAATTCATAATTTATTAAATAAGTTGTTTTTACTTGATACTATTATGTTTTACATCTTTACATAAAATAAAGTAGTAGTAGAAAACCCTTCCTTTACGTTATGGCTGTCGTCGGAATGAGACCAAGGTGCAGCGTGGTAGGCGTACATTTTGAATTTATTCAATGAAAACCAAAAAAAACAAGAAAGATATACAACACGTAAAGTATTGTAGCGCTAAACCAGCAACTAACAAAAACAAGATCCCACAACAGAAAGTAGGAAAAGGGGCTGCCTGAGTATGATCCCCAATCAGCGACAATGATAGACAGCTGCCTCTGATTGGGAACCATACTCGGCCAAAAACAAAGAAATAGACAACATAGAATGCCCACCCCAAATCACACCCTGACCTAACCAAATAGAGAAATAAAACGGTTCTCTAAGGCCAGGGCGTGACATCATTCTTCTGTGTTGTGCTGATATATAATATTTTTTGCAATTTATGAATACTTCATGTCGCTCAGTTTTTAGAGGATTGTGGGCAATTCAAAATGTTAAGACTTTATGATTTTTGAATACAGGTTTGAAGAAGTAAAATTAGATTTAAAAAATAATTTTAATCAGGTTGTGCTATGAAGTGTAATTGATCATGACGAGCAAATTGACGCGGGGCGGGCTGCGATTGGGAGCGGGCAGTCAGGCAGAGTACTTTGAAATGAAAATATTTTTGTTGGCCCTCAGAAAAATGTGGAAACAGCCACCTTTCTGCTTTGTATGCGTTAGCCAGCCTACTGTATTAAAAGCACATCTTTGCTGCGTTATTCACACACTCTCAGAAATTACTGCTTCAAGTTAAGTAGCCTTCCTCTCCACTCCCAGTCGGTTGTGCAAGATCAAGTGTGCCTAGTATACACTGAATGTGCACAACTTTAGGAACACCTTCCTAAAATTGAATTGCACCCCTTTTGCCCTCAGTACAACCTCAATTCGTCAGGGCATTAACTTTACAATGTGTGGAAAGCATTTGACAGGGATGCTGGCCCATACTGACTCCAATGCTTTCCACAGTTGTGTCAAGTTGGCTGGATGTCCTTTGGGTGGTGGATCATTCTTGATATACAGGGGAAACTGATGATCATGAAAAACCCATCAGCTTTGCAGTTCTTGACACACTCAAACTGGTGTGCCTGGAACCCACTACCATACCCCGTTCAAAGGCACTTAAATCTCCTGTCTTGCATATTCACCCTCTGAATGGCACACGTACACAATCCATGTCTCAAATCAGTCTTAAAAATAATTATTTAACCTGTACTCCCCTTCATCTACACTAAATTAAGTGGATTTAACAGGTGACATCAATAATGGATCCTAGCTTTCACTAGGATTCACCTGGTCATTCTATGTCATGGAAAGAGCATATGTTCCTAATGTTTTGTACACTCGTGTATTTGTGGTCTCAATGAAATAGAGTAGGCTTCCTATGCATGGGCGGAGAATCACATGGCAGTTATCTTTCCAAGGAAATGAAATGAAATATGATGAAACTATAGTACTACAGTGTCTGTAAATAAATATTGATAATGGAAAGAAGTGGAGGGCACTCAACCAACGTGAGTCAAGGTGCAATCCAAAAATTGCATTATCTTTAAAGAGGAAAATGCTCAAAGTGTGCATAGGCTACCATGGTGAGTGAGCATTGCGTCTTTTCATTTTCAATAGATTTTCATTACCCATTTATTTGTCTCTGCCTGCAAATCATCCACCTAAAAGGTAGGCTATATCCTATCTGAAAAATGTAGCTCAAGAAAAAGTGCAAGTATCCACTCTCATCATCCTTGCTGTTTCAAGTTAAGTAGCCATAATTGCAAGACCAGGTGCATGTGGGGTCTCAATTAAATAGAGTAGGCTATAGCCTGTGCATGGCGGAGAAGCACAGGGTAGTTATCGTTCAAGGTAATTTACTTCATAAATATTTTAAGGCTATAGTTTATACATTGCCTAGAAAGAAATATTGATCACCCATATTTATCTCCGTCTGAAAATCCAGCCAAGTCACCCATGATACAAATGCGCCGAATACAACAGTGAACCCTACTGTACAAAACAAATTGTATTTGTCACATGCGCCAAATACAACAGGTGTAGATCGTACAGTGAAATGCTTACTTACAAGCCCTTAACCAACGACGCAGTTTTAAGAAAATGCTGTGAAAAAAAGAGATAAGAAAAACAAATAATTACAGAGCAGCAGAAAATTAACAATAACGTGGCTATATACAGGGGGTACAGGTACAGATCCAATGTGTCAATGTGCGGGGGCATCGGTGTCGAGGTAATTGAGATAATTATGTACATGCAGGTAGGGTTGTTAAAGTGGCTATGCATAGATAATAACAGAGAGTAGTAGCTGGTAGTAGGGTGGTGAAGATAGTCTGGGTAGTCATTTGATTAGCTGTTCAGGAGACTTATGGCTTGGGGGTAGAAGCTGTTTAGAAGCTTCTTGGACCCAGACTTGGCGCTCCTGTACTGCTTGCCGTGCGGTAGCAGAGAGAACAGTCTATGACTAGGGTGGCTGGAGTCTTTAATGATTTTTAGGGCCTTCCTCTGACCGCCTGGTACAGAGGTCCTGGATGGCAGAAAGCTTGGCCCCGGTGATGTATTGGGCCATACGCACTACCCTCTGTAGTGCCTTGCGGTCGGAAGCTGAGCAGTTGCCATACTAGGCACTGATGTAACCCGTCAGGATGTTCTTGATGGTGCAGCTGTAAAATCTTTTGAGGATCTGAGGACCCATGCCAAATATTTTCATTCTCCTGAGGGGGAATAGGTTTTGTCTACATGTCTTGGTGTGCTTGGACCAGTTTGTTTGTTGTTGATTTCGACGTCAAGGAAATTGAAACTCTCAACTTGCTCCGCTACAGCCCCATCGATGAGAATGCTCGGTAGTCCACAATCATCTCCTTTGTCTTGATCACATTGAGGGAGGGGTTGTTGTCCTGGCACCACATGGTCAGGTTTCTGACCTCCTCCCAATAGCTGGTGTCATCATTGTCGGTGATCAGGCCTACCACTGTTGTGTCATCAGCAAACTTAATGGTGGTGTTGGAGTTGTGCCTGGCCACGCAGTCATTAGTGAACAGGGAGTACAGGAGGGGACTGAGCATGCACCCCTGAGGGGCCCCCATGTTGAAGAGCAGCGTGGCAGATGTGTTGTTACCTACCCTTACCACCTGGGTTCGGCCAGTCAGGAAGTCTAGGATCCAGTTGCAGAGGGAGCTGTTTAGTCCCATGGTCCTTAGCGTAGTAATGAGTTTTGAGGGCACAATGGTGTTGAAACCTGAGCTGTAGTCAATGAATAGCATTCTCACATAGGTGTTCCTTTTGTCCAGGTGGGAAAGGGCAGAGTGGAGTGCAATGGAGATTGTATCATCTGTGGATTTTTTTATTTAAATTTTTAGTTCACCTTTATTTAATCAGGTAAACTAGTTGAGAACAAGTTCTCATTTACAACTGCAACCTGGCCAAGATAAAGCAAAGCAGTACGACACAAACAATAACACAGACTTACACATGGAAAAAACAAGCGTACAGTCAATTTTTTACCTTTATTTTACTAGGCAAGTCAGTTAAGAACAAATTCTTATTTTCAATGACGGCCTAGGAACAGTGAGTTAACTGCCTGTTCAGGGGCAGAACGACAGATTTGTACCTTGTCAGCTCGGGGATTTGAACTTGCAACCTTCCGGTTACTAGTCCAATGCTCTAACCACTAGGCTACCCTGCCGCAATAACACAATAGAAAAAAAGAATGTCTACATACAGTGTGTGTAAGTGGCATGAGGAGGTAATGCAATAAATAGGCCATAGTAGCAAAGTAATTACAATTCAGAAAATGAACACTGGAGTGATCGATGAGCTGATGGTGATGTGCAAATAGAAATACTGGTGTTCAAAAGAGCAGAAAAGTAAATAAAAACAATATGGGGATGAGGTAGGTAGATTGAATCTGTTGGTGCGGTATGCAAATTAGAGTGGGTTTTGGGTTTTTGGGATAATGGTGTTGATGTGAGCTATGACCAGCCTTTCAAAGCATTTCATAGCTACAGACGTGAGTGCTATGAGTCGGTAGTCATTTAGGCAGGTTTAGGCAGGTTACCTTACTGTTCTTGGGCACAGGGACTATGGTGCTCGGAGTACACGTCCTGGTAATCCGTCTGACCCAGCGGCCTTGTGAATGTTGACTTGTTTAAAGGTCTTACTCACATCGGCTGCGGAGAGCATGATCACACAGTCATCCGGTGCCAGTCATTCTGGTGCCAAAGGTTGCCTGTCCAAATCCAGTGCTAGAAAGTTTTTTTTTTTCAGAGAGCAAACTGCAGCCCCTCATGATGAGTGAAAGTTTTTTGTGGCCTCCAAAGTTGCCCATTAAATTTGTCCATCCCTGGTCTAGCCTATTGGCTGTCATAGCCCAAAAATAAAGTTCAAATCTCTGGTAATTTTATGTATTTTTGCGCATTTTGATATTGCCTATAGGACGCAAAATTGCTGTGATCATGGCTCGCAAGTGTGCTGTCTAAAATAACATTGCGGGACTAGGATTGGGTTCATCTGTCTCGTTTATACTTCCAATGTGCACCAGTCTTACTAACAGAGGCTAATGCAACATCCTGTAATTCTTACAGCTTTACATCCAGTTGCTGCTAGAGGAATGAGCACTGTGGTCAACAATGACTGCCAAAGGGGGTTAAAATGACAAATCGTTAACAACAAACCGCAAACATTTCTACGATACCACAACAACAAACAAGAAACATTCCTGTGATACTGTAAGGTTATGCCATGATGATCCATAATTGTTATGAATACAGCCTTAAACAACAATGCAAGTCATTCTGAAAACAACGCTGCAATGTTCTGCTAATATTCATGTGTAATGTATTATATGAAGTTGCCGAACTTTTAAACAAATGGTATTCCAGTCTTCTTACATTATTGTATTTCATAAGGGTATTATCTAAATATACAGTTGAAGACAGTCAGCCACTTAATCAGACATATTAATCCCATATCTCTCCCGAGTTAATTCTACTCGGCAGAGAGTAAACAAATATATATTTCAGATAGGCAGATAAGGATCCCTCCCTCCGTCTGGAGCTGCATTACACAGTGTGTTAAGTAACCACAGTCTGTTAATACAGTGTATTAGCGCTGGCTGGCTAAACCATTAAATAGACTCCATGTCTGTAGTTGTACATTGGGGCAGTTACTATATGGCTAATATAACATGGAAGGTAATGTTCATCATTCATTTTTGTTGGTAATTATCCCTCTTGTTATTGTTTTCATTGGAATGGTAGAAATTTCTGAGGTCTGGTGAGATGTTGAGAGAGACCAGATGCAGTAGGCCTGTCAATTACATTAGAATAAGCAGATGTTCATTTTCAATGACTGAGAAGGACATCTGGCTAAAGCGCCATGGCAATTCTTCTGTGTTAGCCTGTCTGTGTGAAAAATAATGGTGTCGTATTTGTCTGTATTACATGCAGGGTGTCTGGTGGTTGTCAGTAGCAGTGATGACATGGAATATGTAAACACATCAAGTTTCAAATATCTCTCTCACACACACACACACACACACACACACACACACACACACACACACACACACACACACACACACACACACACACACACACAGGTTATTGTGTAGGTCTACAATTTTTTTCTGAGGTCTTGGCTGTTTTCTTCTGATTTTCCCATGATATCAAGCAAAGGCACTGAGTTTGAAGGTCGGCCTTGAAATACATTCACAGGTACACCTCAGTTAACTCAAATGATGTCAATCAGCCTATCAGAAGCTTCTAAAGTCAAAACATAATTTTCTGGAATTTTCCAAGCTGTGTTAAAGGCACAGTCAACTTAGTGAATGTAAACTTCTGATCCACTGGAATTGTGATACAGTGAATTATAAGTGAAATAACACGTCTGTAAACAATTGTTGGGAAAAATGACTTGTGTCATGCACAATGTAGATGTCCTAACCGACTTGCCAAAACTATACTTTGTGGAGTGATTGAAAATTAGTTTTAATGACTCCAGTCTAAGTGTATGTAAACTTCCAACTTCAACTGTACATTTTTTATTGTGACACAGCATCAGTGAGATTGAAACCTATAATCTTCTGTTCTCTATCCATGGAATTAGTCGACTACACCATCAGGATGGAGCTAACATACAATGTTTTATATGCATACAGTGTTGTTCATTGTATTCCAACAGACTCCATTTCAAAGGAAACAAGTACTCATTAAGAATAGGTGTGGCCAATTAGTGGGCATGGCTAATACACCTGAACACACGTAACAAGGTAAAGGATCGAGAAAGTTTTGTTGATGCTGAGAACGGTATATGTTTTAAAATGTACATTTCTAAAGTTTTCCTGTGGTTTTTATGGAAAGTTGTCTTCACATTCTGAGAACGAAATGTATGTATTTTAATAACCTTCTTTGAACGTTCTCTGAACATTACTAAAGTTTTCTTGTTTCATATGACAAGTTTTAATGTTCTCTGAACAATTTGAGAATATTACTTGAAATAGAAACACGAGGAAATCTGTAAGAAACATTATACTGAAGTGCTGAAATTCCCACAGAAGAGTGTTGTTTTTTTCTTGTTCTTGGAACAATCTGAGAACATTCCCAATGTCAAACCAGTTGAGGAACATTCCAAAAACATTACCATTACCATTAAATGTAACCACGTTTGAACTTTGAGGAAACTCGATGTTAATGTAAAATGGTAAAGTTCCTTTAATGTGCTGAAAATGTTCCAAAGCCAAGCAACTATCCTGCATCATTCCCAGAGAGTTGTGGGAAGGTTGTATGCAAAATAACCATAGGACAATCACACTTTCATCAAACACTAAGAGAAATATGGTTCTCAGAACGTTATGTCCTAGCTGGGTTCAATATTTTCTCTACCCCAACCTCACTCATTTCCATCTATCTATATTATTGTATTTTTCTTATCATTCTCTATAGATCTCTCTCTTCCTTTTTCAGTTTTTTCCCCCTTCTTTCTCTGCCTCTCTTTCTCTTACCTCCCCCTCTACCCTTCCTTCTCTCTACCTCCTTCTCTCCTGTTACTCGGTGGCGAGGTCAGTGTGTGTGCTAGCCTAGTGAGAGCGCTGGTCCAGACACAGATGGATTTACCATTAGGTGATGACTAATGGGAGGCCCGGCCCATCTGATTTCAGCACTCACCACCCCTCTGGGACCTCCTGTTCCTGACCATGTGGGCAACCACAGCCTCGACCCCCCCACCCCAGGCCTTAATTGAACAAGCAGCCGTGTGCTCCATTGATTGGGCCTGACTAGGCTTTCTGGTCATTTCCACAGGGTGATGGAGGGTGACCAGGGAAGTAGCTGGAGCACAGGTTGCTGACATCTCTTGAAATGTTGGACTACTACTCCTGGAAATAGGCACCTTGTGTCCATGAGTTCAGGAGAGATAAGAGAGGGAGAGATATGAGCCTGGTATCTGTTAGCATCGCTGCTGTAGTGGGGATTGTGTAGCTAACAAGCAAACTGTCCGTCTCTTGAGACTTGTTTATTGGGCTCATATTAACATTGAATATTGTGTGGAAAATTACTTAATGGTAAATGGTAAATTCAGAGGTTGTCATCAGTAGACCAAAATGTTACGGCTTTCTAGTGGTGATGAAGGAGAGTCGGACCAAACTGCAGCGTGTCGATTGCGATCCATGTTTATTAGACAAACGTAAAACACGAACTAAACACGAACACTACAAAAACAAATAAACGAAACGAAAACTGAAAACAGCCTATACTTGTGTCAACTAACATAAACAAGGACATCAAGACAAATAGGACAATCACCCACGACAAACTCAAAGAATATGGCTGCCTAAATATGGTTCCCAATCAGAGACAACGATAAGCACCTGCCTCTGATTGAGAATCACTCCAGACAGCCATAGACTTTGCTAGAAAACCCCACTAGCTACAATCCCAAATATCTACACACCAAAACCCCAAGACAAAACACACCACAATACAAAAAACTCCATGCCACACCCTTGCCTGACCTAATACATGAAGAAAAAACACAAAATACTTAGACCAGGGCGTGACAGAACCCCCCCCCCCCTAAGGTGCGGACTCCCGAACGCACCTCAAAACAATAGGGAGGGTCCGGGTGGGCGTCTGTCCAATGGTGGCGGCTCTGGCGCGGGACGATGAACCCACTCAGTTGATGTCTTAGTCCCCTCTTCTCGCGTCCCTGGATAGACCACCCTCGCCGCCGACCATGGCCTAGTAGTCCTCACCCAGAAACCCACTGGACTGAGGAGCAGATCGGGACTGAAGGACAGCTCGGGACTGAGGGGAAGCTCGGGAGTGAGAGACAGCTCGGGAGTGAGAGAAAGCTCGGGAGTGAGAGAAAGCTCGGGAGTGAGAGAAAGCTCGGGAGTGAGAGAAAGCTCGGGAGTGAGAGAAAGCTCGGGAGTGAGAGAAAGCTCAGGAGTGAGAGAAAGCTCAGGCAGGTAGGTAGATCTACCAGATCCTGGCAGATCTGGAAGAGTCTGGCTGACTGGCAGATCTGGAAGAGTCTGGCTGACTGGCAGATCTGGAAGAGTCTGGTTGACTGGCAGATCTGGAAGAGTCTGGTTGACTGGCAGATCTGGAAGAGTCTGGTTGACTGGCAGATCTGGAAGAGTCTGGTTGACTGGCAGATCTGGAAGAGTCTGGTTGACTGGCAGATCTGGAAGAGTCTGGTTGACTGGCAGATCTGGAAGTCTGGTTGACTGGCAGATCTGGAAGTCTGGTTGACTGGCAGATCTGGAAGAGTCTGGTCGACTGGCAGATCTGGAAGAGTCTGGCTGACTGGCAGATCTGGAAGAGTCTGGCAGATCTGGAAGAGTCTGGTTGACTGGCAGATCTGGAAGTCTGGTTGACTGGCAGATCTGGAAGAGTCTGGTCGACTGGCAGATCTGGAAGAGTCTGGTCGACTGGCAGATCTGGAAGAGTCTGGTCGACTGGCAGATCTGGAAGAGTCTGGCTGAATGGCAGATCTGGCGGCGCTGGGCAGACTGGCGGCGCTGGGCAGACTGGTGGCGCTGGGCAGACTGGCGACGCTGGGCAGACTGGCGACGCTGGGCAGACTGGCGGTGCTGGGCAGACTGGCGGTGCTGGGCAGACTGGCGATGCTGGGCAGACTGGCGACGCTGGGCAGACTGGGGGCACTGGCGGCGCTGGGCAGACTGGCGGCACTGGCTGCTCCATATAGGCTGACAGCTCTGGCGGCTCCGTGCTGACTGGCAGCCCCTTGCAGACTGGCAGCCCCTTGCAGACTGGCAGCCCCTTGCAGACTGACAGCTAATGGGAGACTGACAGCTCCTTGCAGACTGACAGCTCCGTGCAGACTGACAGCTCCTTGCAGACTGACAGCTCCTTGCAGATTGACAGCTCCGTGCAGACTGACAGCTCCGTGCAGACTGACAGCTCCGTGCAGACTGACAGCTCCGTGCAGACTGACAGCTCTGGCTGCTCCATGTAGACTGGCAGCTCCTTGCTGACTGCCATCTCTGGCTGCTCTATGCAGACTGACAGCTCTGGCTGCTCCATGTAGACTGGCTGCTTCATGCAGACTGGCAGCTCGGGCTCCTTCATGTAGACTGACAGCTCTGGCTGCTCCATGCAGACTGACATCTCTGGCTGCTCCATGTAGACTGACATCTCTGGCTGCTCCATGTAGACTGGCAGCTCCTTGCAGACTGGCAGCTCTGGCTGCTCTATGCAGACTGACAGATCTGGCTGCTTCATGCAGACTGACATCTCTGGCTGCTCCATGTAGACTGACAGCTCTGGCTGCTCCATGCAGACTGACAGCTCTAGCTGCTCCATGCAGGCTGACAGCTCTGGCTGCTCCATGCAGGCTGGATTCTCCATGCAGGCTGGCAGCTCCATCTGCGCTGAACAGGCGGGAGACTACGGCAGCGCAGGAGAGGAGAGAGACTCTGGTTGCGCTGAACAGGCGAGGCGCACTGAAGGCCTGGTGCGTAGTGCTGGAACTGGTGGTACTGGATCGAGGACACGCACAGGAAGCCTGGTGCGGGGAGCTGCTACCGGAGGACTGGTGCGTGGAGGTGGTGACGGATAGACCGGGCCGTGCAGGCACACTGGAGCTCTTGAGCACCGAGCCTGCCCAACCTTACCTAGTTGAATGCTCTCGGTTGCCCTGCCAGTGCGGCGAGGTGGAATAGCCCGCACTGAGTTATGCAGGCGAACCGGAGACACCGAGCGCAAGGCTGGTGCCATGTAAGCCGGCCCAAGGAGACGCACTGGGGACCAGATGCGTAGAGCTGGCTTCATGGCATTTGGCTCGACGCTCAATCTAGCCCAGCCGATACGCGGAGCTGGAATATACCGAACCGGGCTGTGCACCCGCACTGGAGACACCGTGCGCTCCACAGCATAACACGGTGCCTGCCCGATCTCTCTAGCCCCCCGGTAAGCACAGGGAGCTTGCGCAGGTCTCCTACCTGGCATAGCCATACTCCCTGTGAGCCCCCCCCCCAATACATTTTTGGGGCTGACTCTCGGGCTTCCTAGCCAACCGTGTTCCCTCGTATCGCCGGCTCCTCTCTCCGGCTGCCTCTGCTCTCCTAAGTGCCTCCACCTGTTCCCATGGAAGGCGATCCCTTCCCGCCAGGATCTCCTCCCATGTGTAGCAACCCTTGCCATCCAATATATCGTCCCATGTCCAATCCTCATTGCGCCGCTGTTGCTGCCTTTGTTGCCTCTCCTCTTTCGGCTGCTCCTGCCTGTTGACACGCCGCTTGGTCCGTTGGTGGTGGGTGATTCTGTTACGGCTTTCTAGTGGTGATGAAGGAGAGTCGGACCAAACTGCAGCGTGTCGATTGCGATCCATGTTTATTAGACAAACGTAAAACACGAACTAAACACGAACACTACAAAAACAAATAAATGAAACGAAAACCGAAAACAGCCTATACTTGTGTCAACTAACATAAACAAGGACATCAAGACAAATAGGACAATCACCCACGACAAACTCAAAGAGTATGGCTGCCTAAATATGGTTCCCAATCAGAGACAACGATAAGCACCTGCCTCTGATTGAGAATCACTCCAGACAGCCATAGACTTTGCTAGAAAACCCCACTAGCTACAATCCCAAATATCTACACACCAAAACCCCAAAACAAAACACACCACAATACAAAAAACTCCATGCCACACCCTGGCCTGACCTAATACATGAAGAAAAAACACAAAATACTTAGACCAGGGCGTGACACAAAATCCACCAGTTATTGCTGTACTTATCCCATACATAGGACCCACCATTTGATACAATCAGTAGGAGTGCCATTCAAATCAAATCAAGTTATTTGTCACATGCGCCAAATACAACCTTACCGTGAAATGCTACAAGTCCTTAACCAACAATGCAGTTCAAGGAATAGAGTTAAAACAATATTTACTAAATAAACTAAAGTAAAACATCGAATCAAAAGTACCACAATAAAATAACAATAACGAGGCTATATACAGGGAGGTAATGGTACTGAGGGAATGTGCGGGGGTCCAGGTTAGTCAAGGTCATTTGTATATGTAGGTAGGGGTAAATTGACTATGCTTAGATAATAAACAGCGAGTAGCAGCAGTGTAGAAACAAATGGGTTGAGGGGGGTCAATGTATAAAGTCTGGGTGGCCATTTGATTAATTGTTCAGCAGTTTTATGGCTTGGGGGTAGTAGCAGTTAAGGAGCCTTTTGGACCTAGACTTGGCGCTCCAGAACCGCTGCCTTGCGGTAGCAGAGAGAACAGTCTATGACTTGGGTGACTGGAGTCTTTAAACATTTTTGGGGCCTTCCTCTGACACTGTCTAGTGAGATTGAGATTCGATCATCTGTGGATCTGTTGGGGTGGTATGCTAATTAGAGTGGGTCTAGGGTTTCCGGGATGATGGTGTTAATGTGAGCCCTGACCACCCTTTCAAAGCACTTCATGTTTACTGAAGTGAGTGCTTTGGGTCAGAAGTCATTTAGGCAGGTTTCCTTTGCTTTCTTGGGCACAGGGATTATGGTGGTCTGCTTGTGTGGCGCTGAAGTCCATCAGCCAGAGCAGCATTTGGTACATTAACACACACACACATTCATCGCGCCTCCCTGCTCCATTATCAGTGTGGGTCTACACACAAGTTAACGTCCCTATCTTAGTACATACATTTCACACTTACCTCCCGTCAGTAACAGGTTATGGTATAAGGAATATATAGACAGTGTTTGTGTTTAATTTAAGCAACGTTTATTGTACTTATCAATGTTAGGGATGAGCGTGTTGTTTGTTTGGTTCCGTTCCTCTCTCCATCTCTGTAGCTTCTGGGATAAGGACCCGAGCAAAGGCAATCGGGCTAACTTTGTAGTGTCTGTCCCGAATGGCTCATTAATGTAAATGGGTATATTGAAAGACACCATGTCAGTAGTGATGTGATTTTGTAAATGTTATATTGGTATATTGTGTCATGAAAAATGTGTTGCAATGTATATAATTTAGTATGTTTAGCTGAATGGAAAATGTAGGCTTTGAATAGGTAATTGCTTAATTAATTAGTGCTGATTATGTTATGCTCTTTTTATTTAATTGGTGCCTTTAATGCCATTTCAGTACTTTTCGTGTTGTGATTTTCTTTATCAATGTTCAGCGATGTGGCCATGACAGCTAATTAATATTGCCCTTGGGGCTGGGACTGTGGATTGTCCCGGGCTTGTGGCTGTCTAGATCCCTACTGTTTGTTGCTGTTTCCATCTTCCCTGCGACCTACCCTTTCTGGAATTGCAGAGAGTAACAGCAGTAACAACAGTAACAATGTTTCTACCATGACAAAGACCAAAGCCGGTGGGAGTACCATTGAAGACAGCGGTGTCTTTCTATCACAGGTGAACGATATTTAAAAATATATATATAGTTTTACAAGCAGCTGTTAAAACAACAAGAAAATAGCTTCAAGTGTTGTGTCCAAATACTGGTGGAGCTAATAAAATAATGGACCAGAGAGGTCCAGGACCTAAAGAACAGTTTGCGGTTCTCCCAGGGTCAGCTGGATGAGTTTAAACAGGAAAACGGCAAGATGACAACAATCTGTAAATCATTGAGAGAGGACATTTTTTTATGTTTGTGAATACACGATAACAATAACAAATCAGATTATCTTGCGAGACAATCAAGGCAGAACAACATTATTGTAGATGGAATTGAAGAATCTCCACATGAGACCTGGACAGAGTCTGAGGACAAAGTGAGGGAAATGATCTGAAAGAAATGTAAGATGGACCACAATAATATTGGGTTGGAGTTGTACCTTTAACCACACACATGAACACACACACACACACACACACACACACACACACACACACACACACACACACACACACACACACACACACACACACACACACACACACACACTCTGATCAATGAACTGCTAAATGTATGTTTTTTTTCTCTTGCTTTGTTTGTTCTTTCCATATTATGTCTATCTCTGAGAAGCTACACAGGAAAGGGCTGGAAATAGCACAAATTGGTACATGAAACCTTAGAAATAAGGATCATGAAATCAATAACTTGCTAACATCAGATAACATTCACATATCAGCCATTTCTGAGATTCACTTAGATAATTCATTTGATGATACAGCAGTAGCAATACAAGGATATAACATCTATAGAATAGAAAGGATTGCTTATCGGAGAGGATTTGCTATATATACACTGCTCAAAAAAATAAAGGGAACACTAAAATAACATCCTAGATCTGAATTAATAAAATATTCTTATTAAATACTTTTTTCTTTACATAGTTGAATGTGCTGATAACAAAATCACACAAAAATGATCAATGGAAATCAAATTTATCAACCCATGGAGGTCTGGATTTGGAGTCACACTCAAAAGGAAAGTGGAAAACCACACTACAGGCTGATCCAACTTTGATGTAATGTCCTTAAAACAAGTCAAAATGAGGCTCAGTAGTGTGTGTGGCCTCCACGTGCCTGTATGACCTCCCTACAATGCATGGGCATGCTCCTGATGAGGTGGCAGATGGTCTCCTGAGGGATCTCCTCCCAGACCTGGACTAAAGCATCCGCCAACTCCTGGACAGTCTGTGGTGCAATGTGGCATTGGTGGATGGAGCGAGACATGATGTCCCAGATGTGCTCAATTGGATTCAGGTCTGGGGAACGGGCGGGCCAGTCCATAGCATCAATGCCTTCCTTTTGCAGGAACTGCTGACACACTCCAGCCACATGAGGTCTAGCATTGTCTTGCATTAGGAGGAACCCAGGGCCAACCGCACCAGCATATCGTCTCACAAGGGGTCTGAGGATCTCATCTCGGTACCTAATGGCAGTCAGGCTACCTCTGGCGAGCACATGGAAGGCTGTGCGGCCCCCCAAAGAAATGCCACCCCACACCATGACTGACCCACCGCCAAACCGGTCATGCTGGAGGATGTTGCAGGCAGCAGAACGTTCTCCACGGCATCTCCAGACTCTGTAACGTCTGTCACATGTGCTCAGTGTGAACCTGCTTTCATCTGTGAGGAGCACAGGGCGCCAGTGGTGAATTTGCCAATCGTGGTGTTCTCT
This sequence comes from Oncorhynchus kisutch, assembly GCF_002021735.2. Lineage (NCBI taxonomy): Eukaryota > Metazoa > Chordata > Actinopteri > Salmoniformes > Salmonidae > Oncorhynchus > Oncorhynchus kisutch. The sequence goes on from NC_034177.2 coordinate 37,456,091, forward strand.
GGCAAATGCCAAATGTCCTGCACGGTGTTGGGCTGTAAGCACAACCCCCACCTGTGGACGTCGGGCCCTCATACCACCCTCATGAGTCTGTTTCTGACCGTTTGAGCAGACACATGTACATTTGTGGCCTGCTGGAGGTCATTTTGCAGGGCTCTGCCAGTGCTCCTCCTGCTCCTCCTTGCACAAAGGCGGAGGTAGCGGTCCTGCTGCTGGGTTGTTTCCCTCCTACGGCCTCCTCTTCGTCTCCTGATATACTGGCCTGTCTCCTGGTAGCGCCTCCATGCTCTGGACACTACGTTGACAGACACAGCAAACCTTCTTGCCACAGCTCGCATTGATGTGCCATCCTGGATGAGCTGCACTACCTGAGCCACTTGTGTGGGTTGTAGACTCCGTCTCATGCTACCACTAGAGTGAAAGCACAGCCAGCATTCAAAAGTGACCAAAACATCAGCCAGGAAGCATAGGAACTGAGAAGTGGTCTGTGGTCCCCACCTGCAGAACCACTCCTTTATTGGGGATGTCTTGCCTATAATTTCCACCTGTTGTCTATTCCATTTGCACAACAGCATGAGACATTTATTGTCAGTGTTGCTTCCTAAGTGGACAGTTTGATTTCACAGAAGTGTGATTGACTTGGAGTTACATAGATTTTTTGGAGCAGTGTATATATATATATATTGAGAGCCATGTCCCAGTAATTCTTAGCGAAAATCTCATGTCAAGTGTTATTGAAGTACTGTGGCTAAAGGTTCACCTGCCTCATCTAAAGCCTTTTGTTTTGGGGTGTTGCTATAGGCCACCAAGTGCTAACAGTTAGTATCTTAGTAATGTGTTTGAAGTGCTAGATAGTGTATGTGAGAGAGGTCTACTTTCTTGGGAACCTGAATATTGACTGGTTTTCATCAAGAGGAAGCTTCTCCCTGTAACCAGTGCATGTAATCTGGTTCAGGTTATTATTAATCAACGTACCAGGGGGGTTTACAAACAATACAGGAACAAGATCATCCACATGTATTGATAAATATCACAACGCCTGGAGTGGTGGGTGCGGAGTCAAACGCAGAGAGCAGAGGATACTGAGGAAACCTGACTTTTTTAGGTTTCCAAAGCTAACGCCCAAAACAACAGGCGAAATTAGTCACAAAATTGTCCAACCCAACACAGGGCACAAACGGACAGGAAAACAACATGCACAACCTGACTAACAGAAAACAAGCCCGCACAAAAACAGATGGGACTAACAGGCTTAAATAGACTGAATCAAAAAACAAAATAAGAGACAGGTGTAACCAATAACACCAAACAAACAGAAAAGGAAAAGGGGTTCGGTGGCGGCTAGTCGACCGACGACGACCCCTGAGCTCTGCCCGAACTGGCAGGGGAGCCACCTTCGGTGGGAGTCGTGACAATACCCCCCCCCCCCGACGCGCCCACAGCGCGCCGCCACAGGCCTCAAGAGGGTGACCTGGGGGGCGAGGCACAGGGCGATCCGGGTGGAGGCGGTGGAAGTCCCTCAACATTGACGGATCCAAGATGTCCCCCACTGGTACCCAGCACCTCTTCTCCGGACCGTACCCCTCCCAGTCCACGAGGTACTGTAGGCCCCTCACCCGGCGTCTAGAGTCCAGAATAGAACGTACAGTGTACACCGGGGACCCCTCGATGTCCTCCGGCACCTCAACTTCATGCAGGGGACCAGCCACCACCGGCCTGAGGAGAGACACATGAAACGAGGGGTTAACGATAGTAAGGAGGAAGCTGTAACCTATAACACACCTTGTTTATCCTCCTCAGGACTTTAAATGGCCCCACACACTGCGGCCCCAGCTTCCGACAGGGCAGGCGGAGGGGCAGGTTTCGGGTCGAGAGCCAGACCCAGTCCCCCGGTGCGAACACGGGGGCCTCACTGCGGTGCTGGTCAGCGCTCCTCTTCTGCCGTCCACTAGCTTGTTTCAGTGATTCCTGGACGGCTCTCCAGGTCTCCTTCGAGCGCTGCACCCATTCCTCCACCGCAGGAGCTTCGGTCTGGCTCTGATGCCATGGAGCCAGGACCGGCTGGTAGCCCAACATGCACTGGAACGGTGACATGTTAATTGGAGGAGTGGCGGAGGGTATTCTGAGCCACCTCCGACCATGGGACGTACCTCGCCCATTCACCAGGCCGGTCCTGGCAATACGACCGCAGAAACTTACCCACATCCTGGTTCACTCTCTCCACCTGCCCATTACTCTCGGGTGAAAAGCCACCGACAAATGCGTCCACGGCCGTTGTGGAACGGGGAGGGACTGTAACTTCCCTCTAGGCAGGTTTTCGAGGAGCCTTGCTCTGAGCGCACACCGAGCAGACATGAAGCTGGAAGGATGGGATTAGGATCGATGGACCGCTCCTCGGTGTCATAGAGACGGGACAGTTCGTCGGCCTTAGTATTAAGGGAGCCTGGCCTGTAGGAGATGAAATGAAATGGGGTAAAAAGACATGGCCCACCTGGCCTGACTCGGATTCTATCTCCTCGCTGCCCGGATATACTCAATGAGGAAAGGGTGCTTGGCCCCCTCAAGCAAACGTCTCCACACCTTCAGAGCCTTGACCACAGCAAACAACTCCCGGTCCCCCACTTCATAGTTCCGCTCCGCCGGACTGAGCTTCCTCGAGAAGAAATCGCAGGAGCGGAGCTTCCACTATGAACGCCAAAGAGGGGTCCAGATGAGCAAGCACGGGAGCGTCGGTGAAGAGCTCCATCAGGCGACTGAAGGCTCTGCCCACCTAAGCTGACCAGCGCAAGCACGCCAGCCCCCCCCCCTCAGCAGTGAGGTAATGGGAGCAGCCACCTGACCAAAACCCCGGATAAACCTCCGGTAGTAATTGGCAAACCCTAAAAACCTCTGCACCTCCTTTACCATGGTTGGAGTCGGCCAATTACGCACGGCTGTAACACGGTCACACTCCATCACCACCCCAGAGGTGGAAATGCGATAATCCAGGAAGGAAACGGCTTGTTTGGAGAACACACATTTCTCAGCCTTGACGTACAGGTCATACTCCAGCAGTAGCCCAAGTACCCTACGCACCAGAGACACGTGCACGGTGCGTGTGGCAGAATAGATCAGTATATCATCGATATTCACCACCACACACTGCCCGTGCAGGTCTCTGAGAATCTCCTCTACGAAAGATTGGAAAACGGCTGAAGCATTCTTCAACCCATACGGCATAACGAGGTACTCATAATGGATGCGGTCTTCCACTCATCTCCCTCCCGGATACGCACCAAATAATTCGCACTCCTAAGGTCCAGTTTTGTGAAAAAACGCGCCCCGTAAAATAATTCCACTGCCGTGGCGATGAGAGATAGCGGGTAACTAAACCCCACTGTGATAGAATTTAGAGCTCGATAATCAATGCACGGACACAGACCTCCCTCCTTTTTCTTCACAAAAAAAGAAGCTTGAGGAGAAGGGTGACGTGGAGGGCCGAATATACCCCTGTCCCAGAGATTCAGTGACATATGTCTCAATAGCCACTGTCTCCTCCTGGGACAACGTGTACACGTGACTCCTGGGAAGTGCAGCGTTTACCAGGAGGTTTATCACGCAATCCCCTCGTCGATGAGGTGGTAATTGGGTCGCCCTCTTCTTACAGAAGGCGATAGCCATATCGGCATATTCAGAGGGAAAGCGCAGAGTGGAAACCTGGTCTGGACTCTCCACCGTCGTTACACCGATGGAAACACTTATGCACCTACCTGAACACCCTCGGAGAGCCCCGTCTCCATGAAATCTCAGGATTGTGATTTGCCAGCCAGGGAATCCCCAGCACCACTGGAAACGCAGGTGAATCAATAAGGAAGAGACTAATCTGCTCCTTATGATCCCCCTGCGTTACCATGTACAGTGGAACTATTGCATCCCTGACCAGCCCTGACCCTAATGGTCGGCTATCTAAGGAGTGCACGGGGAAGGGTTGGTCTAGCGGCACCAGGGGAATCCCTAGCCTTAACGCGAGTCCACGATCCATAAAGTTCCCAGCTGCGCCTGAATCGACTAGCACCTTATGCTGTAGAGAGGGAGAAAACTCAGAGAAAGAAAGTAGGAACATATGACCAACAGGGAGCTCTGGGTGAGTCTGGTGCTGACTCACCTGGGGTGATCGAGGAGTGCTCTGCCTGCCCTCCCGACTCCCAGCCTCCTCCTCCGGTCCCCCTCGATGCGGCCTCCCCTAACTCCATGGGGATTCAAGCAGGAGGGCCGGGAGGTGGAACCAACAAGGCCCGTTCTGGTCGCCCGTGGGCAGCCAGCAGGTTGTCTAGTCGGATGGACATGTCAATGAGTTCATCGAGGGAGAGGGTGGTGTTCCGACAAGCTAGCTCCCTGTGGACGTCCTCCCGGAGGCTACAGCGATAGTGGTCCATCAGGGCCCTGTCGTTCCACCCCACCCCAGCGGCTAACGTCCGGAACTCCAGCGCAAAGTCCTGCACGCTCCTCGTCTCCTGTCGCAGGTGAAACAGCCGTTCACCCGCCGCTCAGCCCTCCGGTGGGTGGTCGATTCCACACTGCATTGGCCCACTGCATTGGCCCACTCCAGGGCTTGATCCGTCAGAAAGGAGACGAGGGCGCTCACACTCTCCTCCCCCGAGGGAGTCGGACGAACCGTAGCCAGGTACAGCTCCAGCTGTAGTAAGAACCCCTGGCACCCAGCCGCCATTCCATCGTACTCCCTGGGGAGCGCCAGATGCAGAGCACAGAATCCGGACGCCGTAGGAGGGGTAGGTGGTGCTGGCGGAGGAGGACCTGGGGGTGAGGTAGGGAGGCCACTCCTCTCCCATTGGTCCATCCTCTCAATCATTTGGTCCATTGCCGACCCGATACGGTGGAGAATGGCCGTATGATGGTGGACTCGCTCCTCCATGGATGGGAGTGGAGGTGCAGCTGCTCCTGCTGACTCCATAACTGTGGTGCGGGCTTCTGTCACAACACCTGGAGTGGTGAGTGCGGAGTCAAACGCAGAGAGCAGAGGATACTGGGGAAACCGGACCTAAACTATTAGGTTTCCAAAGCTAATGCTCAAAACAACAGGCGAAATCAGTCACAAAATTGTCCAACCCAACACAGGGCACAAATGGACAGGAACACAACACGCACAACCTGACTAAAAGAAAACAAGCCAGCACAAAAACAGGCGAGACTAACAGGCTTAAATAGACTGAATCAAAAAACAATATAAGAGACAGGTGCAACCAATAAGACCAAACAAAAGGGGATTGGTGGCGGCTAGTAGAACGGCGACGACGACCGCCGAGCGCCGCCCGAACAGGCAGGGGAGCCACCTTCGGTGACAGTCGTGACACTAATACTGTAGAACTATGTTATAAATCTGTATCCATACCCATTGGATGCAGTGATCACAATATAGTGCCTATATCTAGGTCCCCGAAAGCTGGGCCTAAAATAGTGTAAAAGATCATCCAAAAGGTTTTTGCTGTGACTCTTGCAGTGCCTTGCGAAATTATTCGGCCCCCTTGAACTTTGCGACCTTTTGCCACATTTCAGGCTTCAAACATAAAGATATAAAACTGTATTTTTTGTGAAGAATCAACAACAAGTGGGACACAATCATGAAGTGGAACGACATTTATTGGATATTTCAAACTTTTTTAACAAATCAAAAACTGAAAAATTGGGCGTGCAAAATTATTCAGCCCCTTTACTTTCAGTGCAGCAAACTCTCTCCAGAAGTTCAGTGAGGATCTCTGAATGATCCAATGTTGACCTAAATGACGATAAATACAATCCACCTGTGTGTAATCAAGTCTCCGTATAAATGCACCTGCACTGTGATAGTCTCAGAGGTCCGTTAAAAGCGCAGAGAGCATCATGAAGAACAAGGAACACACCAGGCAGGTCCGAGATACTGTTGTGAAGAAGTTTAAAGCCGGATTTGGATACAAAAAGATTTCCCAAGCTTTAAACATCCCAAGGAGCACTGTGCAAGCGATAATATTGAAATGGAAGGAGTATCAGACCACTGCAAATCTACCAAGACCTGGCCGTCCATCTAAACTTTTAGCTCATACAAGGAGAAGACTGATCAGAGATGCAGCCAAGAGGCCCATGATCACTCTGGATGAACTGCAGAGATCTACAGCTGAGGTGGGAGACTCTGTCCATAGGAAAACAATCAGTCGTATATTGCACAAATCTGGCCTTTATGGAAGAGTGGCAAGAAGAAAGCCATTTCTTAAAGATATCCATAAAAAGTGTTGTTTAAAGTTTGCCACAAGCCACCTGGGAGACACACCAAACATGTGGAAGAAGGTGCTCTGGTCAGATGAAACCAAAATTGAACTTTTTGGCAACAATGCAAAACGTTATGTTTGGCGTAAAAGCAACACAGCTTATCACCCTGAACACACCATCCCCACTGTCAAACATGGTGGTGGCAGCATCATGGTTTGGGCCTGCTTTTCTTCAGCAGGGACAGGGAAGATGGTTAAAATTGATGGGAAGATGGATGGAGCCAAGTACAGGACCATTCTGGAAGACAACCTGATGGAGTCTGCAAAAGACCTGAGACTGGGACGGAGATTTGTCTTCCAACAAGACAATGATCCAAAACATAAAGCAAAATCTACAATGGAATGGTTCAAAAATAAACATATCCAGGTGTTAGAATGGCCAAGTCAAAGTCCAGACCTGAATCCAATCGAGAATCTGTGGAAAGAACTGAAAACTGCTGTTCACAAATGCTCTCCATCCAACCTCACGGACTCGAGCTGTTTTGCAAGGAGGAATGGGAAAAAATGTCGGTCTCTCGATGTGCAAAACTGATAGAGACATACCCCAAGCGACTTACAGCTGTAATCGCAGCAAAAGGTGGCGCTACAAAGTATTAACTTAAGGGAGCTGAATAATTTTGCACGCCCCAATTTTTCAGTTTTTGATTTGTTAAAAAAGTTTGAAATATCCAATAAATGTCGTTCCACTTCATGATTGTGTCCCACTTGTTGTTGATTCTTCACAAAAACATACAGTTTTATATCTTTATGTTTGAAGCCTGAAATGTGGCAAAAGGTCGCAAAGTTCAAGGGGGCCGAATACTTTCGCAAGGCACTGTATGTGGATGAGGTAAAACATATTTGTTGGTCTGATGTGATTAATAAGGAGCATCCAGACACTGCACTTGATGCATTTATGAAATTGCTTCTTTCAATTATTGATAAACATGCACCTAAGAAACTGACTATTCAAATTTTTAAGGCTCCGTGGAATGATGAGGAATTGCAAAGATGGGGCAAAAGGACTGGCTGATAAGTCTGGCTGCAAATCTGACGGGCTGATTTACAGGAAATTGAGAAATTATGAGACTAAACTTTTATGAAGCCAAGATCAATAACAGAAAGAATGCTAGAAGAAAACTTTGTTTACTGTAAAAGAAATTATGGGCAGAAAGACAAATTCAACTCCATCTTTCAGCAAATCAGATGGCTTATTCATAACAAAGCCATTTGATGTTCCCAAATGTAACTCTTGTGTAGTCTTAACTTGCTGTATACTCCCCTTGTACTAAGGGTAAAAGATGACCCACCTTCACTTAACCCCTAAAATATAGCAGCTTAATTTAATTTTAAATCCCAAATCAATTTTGCATGAAGAAACAATCTGTCATTCTTCACAAACTTTGTGATTATCTGGGTTTTCCCTCTTCACAATGCAGAAAGTCTGCATTTAATCAGTGGACACCACTCGCTTTTATTACAACAGACCTGTCATAATCGTTTTCTTAACTAAAGTAGAGTTTTATTATTATTATTGCTAAAGGTACTGCATAGGTGTAAACATTATTTTTTAGTAAGAGATAGCACTTGTATAGTCTAAGAAAGTAGTAGAAATGTGCAGAAGGTAGGTTGGTATGCATTTTATTGAAAAAATAACAGTCTTGAAGTTTTTTGGCAACATGGTGATATATTGTTATATACTGTACAATAAGGAACAAAACAAAAAATTTGAAGAACATAAATCAATCAACTCTTATTAGCACATGCCAATTCTCACATGTGCACCACACAGTATTTATTTGACAGTTCTTCTTTCGGGGGCAGAATTGACATTTCCTACTATTGCAGCTGCAGCCTCAGGTGGATCAAGACAAGATTCAGCCCCCTGAACAGCTTTCACAAGCGCTGCAGAGGCGGCTGTGCGGGGGAAGCGCTCCCTTCTTTGAATATGTGGGGTTATAAGTGCCTTTTCCAGCTGCTCCAGGAACACGCTCCTCTTGTTCCGCTTATCAGGCATCCAGGTAGAGTTGATCTTGTTCCATATCACAAGGCATTGTATGACATTGTACAAGGCAAGGCATTGTATGACACATCAATGATGTTATGGAAGATGACCAGTGGCCAGCGGGCAGCTGTAAGTTCCAATCACCTTGTCCAGGTTGTCCTTGCCTCCATTGTTGTGGTTGTAGTCCAGATGATGGCTGGCTTCCTGTCCTCACAATCACTGATCTCAGCCGTTTTGTGCAGTGTGCTCAGGAGGACCACATTCTTGTTCCTTTTTGGGAGGTAAGAAACTTGAGTGGTAGTGGGGGTGAAGGAAAACTTTGATGAGAAGGCCTCTCTCCCCCTTGTTGCGAGCAGTGCAGTGAGGAGTTCAGGCTTGTTCTTTCTAACTGTGCCAACCATGGTGACCTTCCTCTTCAGGAGCTGCTGGCTGAGTTCAATCAGTAGCACACATAATATAAATGTCTCATTGTGTGTGTGTGTGTGTGTGTGTGTCTTTCTGGTTTTTGTGGAGTGTAAATGATTGTATTACTGCCAGGTCAAAAAATTACCCTTAGACAACCCTTGTACCCTGGTGGTGTACAGCTTTCATGGAAATATGAACAAAAGCGATGTTTAACTTTTTCAAATGTTGGGATCATTCTAGGAAATGTCATCAAATTTCAAGTAAAAAAAATATCATTTAGGGGGTTTTCTCTGATGTTAAACATAGTGGGGGGTCATTTTTAACACTTATTAAGACAGCACAAGGGTTAAGGCAGTAATGCCAACAACAAACAGTGAGCCATCGTATTCATGTAGAACAAAACAAATAATGGAAGAAAATAATAGTTACATTTTTTTTACGTTAGTGTGGGACAGGTTGTATAATTATTGTTATTGATCAATAATGACAAACCTTCAGGCATTGACAATTTAGATAGCTACTGAGGATGGTAGCTGACTCTTTGGCCACTCCTGTATGTCATGTCATTAATCTGAGTCTAGAGAAAGGTGTTTTTCCTCAGGCCTGGAGGGAAGCCAGTCAATCCACTACCCAAGTGTGGTAAAGCGGCCTTTTTCTAACAGCAGACCAATTAGCTTACTGCCAGATCTTAGCATACTGTTGGATTTTTTTGTTGTTGACCAAACACAATGCTATTTCTCTGTAAACAAATTGACAACAGACTCAGCATGCGTATAGAGAAGGGCACTCAACATTTACTGCACTGACACAAATCACTGATGACTGGTTGATAGTAAGAATGTTGTGGGAGCTGTACTGTTAAATTTCAGAGCAGCCTTTTAGAACATTGACCGTAATCTGTTTTATGGCTTTTCAACCTCTGTCATATCATGGATTGTGTTAGGGTGTGGTGTACCGCAGGGCAGTTCTGTAGGCCCTCTACTTTAAAAAAATATATTTACCAATGACATGCCACTGGCATTAAACAAAGCCTATGTGTCCATGTATGCTGCTGATTCAACCATATACATGCCAGCAACGACAGCTAATGAAGTCACTGAAACCCTTAATAAGTAGTTGCAGTCAATTTTGGAATGGGTGGCCAGTAATAAACTGGTCCTGAACATCTATAAAACTAAGAGCTTAGTGTTTGGTACAAATCATTCCCTATGCTCTAGACCTCAGCTGAATCTGGTAATGAATGGTGTTGCTGTTGAACAAGTCAAGGAGACTAAATTACTTGGTGTTACCTTAGATTGTAAACTGTCATGGTCAACATTTATAGATTCAATGGTTGTAAAAATGGGGAGAGGTACAGTACCAGTCAAAAGTTTGGACACATCTACTCATTCCAGGTTTTTTCTTTATTGCTGCAAAGAAACCACAACTAAAAGACACCAATAATAAGAAGAGACTTGCTTGGGCCAACACTCACGAGCAATGGACATTAGACCGGTGGAAATCCAAATTTGAGATTTTTGGTTCCAACCGCCATGGCTTTGTGAGACGCAGAGTAGGTAAAAGGATCATCTCTGCATGTGTTGTTCCGATCGTGACGCATGGAGGAGGAGTGATGGTGTGGGGGTGCTTTGCTGATGACACTGTCATTCTTTTTTTTTTAATTCAAGGCACACTTAACCGGCATGGCTACCACAGCATTTTGCAGCAATAAGCCGTCACATCTGGTTTGCCCTTCTTCGTTTTTTAACAGAATAATGACCCAACACACCTAAGAGTTATTTGACCACGGAGAAGAGTGATGTAGTGCTGCATCAGATGACCTGATCTCCACAATCACCTGACCTCAAACCAATTGAGATGGTTTGAGATGAGTTGGACCACAGAGTGAAAGAAAAGTGTCCAACAAGTGCTCAGCATATGTGGGGAACTCCTTTAAGACTGTTGGAAAAGCATTCCAGGTGAAGTTGGTTGAGAGAATGCCAAGAGTGTTCAAAGCTGTCATCAAGGCAGAGGGTGGCTACTTCTAAATTATAAAAAATATTACAAACTTTTTTTGGTTACTACATGATTCCATGTGTGGTATTTCATAGTTTTGATGTGTTCACTATTGTTCTACTATGTAGAAAGAAAAATAGAAAAACCCTTGAATGAAATGGTGTGTCCCAACTTTTTGCTGGTAGTGTATGTCTGTAATAAAGAGATGTTGTGCTTTTATGACACCTCAATACCTAGTTTGGTCTTATTTTGATTGTTGTCCAGCCATGTGGTCAAGTATTGCTAAAGAATACGTAGTTAACCTGCAGCTGGCGCAGAACAGAGTGGCACGTCTTTCTCTTCATTGTAATCATTAGGGCTAATATAAATACTGTGCATGACAGTCTCTCTAGGTTAAGAGTTGAGGAGAGACTGACTGCATCACTTCTGCTTTTTATAAGAAGCATTAATGTGTTGAAAATTCCAAATTGTTTGAATTGTCAACTTATGCACAGCTCTGACACACACTTACCCCACCAGACATGCCACCAGAGGCATAGTCTTTTCATAGTCCCCAAATCCAGAACAAATTCAAGAAAGCATACAGTATTATATAAGTAAAGCCATTATTTCATGGAACTCCCATCTCAAATTGCTCAAACAGCAAACCTTGTTTTCAAAAAATTATATAGCTACACCTCATGGCACAACACCTCTCCCCTATTTGACTTAGATAATTTGTCTGTATATATTCATATCTTTTTTTAAATGTTTGTAGTTCTGTCCCTGAGCTGTTCTTGTCTATTCATGTTCTGTAGTATGTCATGTTTCATGTTCTGTGTGGACCACAGGAAATGTAGCTGAGGCTATCACAAAGATAATGGGGATCCTAATAAAATTCAAGTGATGCAGTGTTTTGTCAAAGTAGGAGGTGTGTGTGTGCTATAGAAATATCATTGTTGATGATGGCGATGATGATGATTAGGGTGGCAATGTCCATATCCATCATCTTCTTTGTGAGTATAATTAGTCACTCTCAGTTAAGTATTAGCTTTGCAGCGTCAGCTAGCACCAGAGGGAGAGATACAATTATTGGGCCCTCAGGGAGTGTATTGAGTTCTTTGTTGTACACACTAACACACATATTTTCTTTATTTCTCTCTCTCTCTCTCTCTCTCTCTCTCTCTCTCTCTCACACACACACACACAAACATAACACGCATACAGACAGACAAAGACACACGCAAACATACACTCGCACACATCTACACACGAGACACTGTGCTCTGGGATGTGTTGACCCACGATCTTACAGCCATTAGCTGGCAGGACCTGCATATAATGCAACAATAATGTGAAACAGAACTCACTGGGCTGTGCAGCATGGAGGAGATAGGGAGAATTTGAGAAAATCCTGACCATGCCTCCATCTCAATAGTCTACGTAGGTTCCTCTCCGGGTCTCTTTGCCTTCATCTGTTCGTCTGCCTGGTAAGGTTAACCATATTGCTATCATCTGTTCTGTGTTTTCAGAACAGAATAGTGCAGATGATAGTGAGAAGACTAGGAGAGGAAGGCACTGTAGACTATTGAGATACAGCCCGGGTCTATGCCCCCCCACCCCCCCGTCTGAACACAAAGACAAGGGTCAGTCGGGGGCTCCGCTTAAATTTTTTTATGAGCAGGAATTCCCAAACTGGGGTATGTACAATGCTGTCGGGGGAATTTATAAAAAAAAATACAGTTGAAGTCCGAAGTTTACATACTCTTAGGTTGGAATCATTAAAACTCATTTTTCAACCACTCCACACATTTCTTGTTAACAAACTGTAGTTTTGGCAAGTCTGTTAGGACATTTACGTTGTGCATGACACAAGTAATTTTTTAAACAATACATATTATTTTACTTATAATTCACTGTATCACAATTCCAGTGGGTCAGAAGATGACATACACTAAGTTGACTGTGCCTTTAAACAGCTTGGAAAATTCGAGAAAATTATGTCAATGCTTTAGAAGCTTCTGATAGGCTAACTGACATAATTTGAGTCAAATGGAGGTGTACCTGTGGATGTATGTCAAGGCCTACCTTCAAACTCAGTACCTCTTTGCTTGACAACATGGGAAAATCTGAAGAAATCAGCCAAGACCTCAGAAAAATAAATTGTAGACCTCCACAAGTCTGGTTCATTCTTGGGAGCAATTCCCAAACACCTGAAGGTACCACGTTCATCTGTAAAAACAATAGTACGCAAGTATAAACACCATGGGACTGTCATACCGCTCAGGAAGGAGACGCGTTCTGTCCACAGTACTATATCGACATAACCTGTAAGGTCGGTCAGCAAGGAAGAAGCCACTGCTCCAAAACCGCTATAAAAATGCTAGAGTACAGTTTTCAACTGCACATGGGGACAAAGTTCATACTTTTTGGAGAAATGCCCTCTGGTCTGATTAACAAAAAAATAGAACTGTTTGGCCATAATGACCATTGTTGTTTGGAGGACAAAGGGGGAGGCTTGCAAGCCAAAGAACACCATCCCAACCGTGAATCATGGGGGTGGCAGTATCATGTTGTGGGGGTGCTTTGCTGCATGAGGAACTGGTGCAATTCAGAAAATAGATGGCATCATGAGGAAAGGAAAATTACGTGGATATATTGAAGCAACATCTCAAGACATCAATCAGTAAGTTACAGCTTGGTCGCAAATGAGTCTTCCAAATGGACAATGACCCCAAGCATACTTCCAAAGTTATGACAAAATTGCTTAAGGACAATAAAGTCAAGGTATTGGAATGGCCACCGCAAAGCCCTGACCTGAATCCTATAGAAAATGTGTGGGCAGAACTGAAAAAGCGTCTGCGAGCAAGGAGGCCTAAAACCTGACTCAGTTACACCAGCTCTGTCAGGAGGAATGGGCCAAAATTTACCCAACTTATTGTGGGAAGCTTGTGGAAGGCTTCCCGAAATGTTTGACCCAAGTTAAACAATTTAAAGGCAATGTTACAAAATTCTAATACTTGTTATAATAATAATAATTATCTCAACTAATATTCTGACATTTCACATTCTTAAAATAAAAGTGGTGATCCTAACTGACCTAAGACAGTACATTTTTACTAGGATTAAAGGTCAGGAATTTTAAATGTATTTGGCTAAGGTGTATGTAAACTTCCGACTTCAACTGTACATATATTTTATTTTTTTCAATCAGTCCATTTATATTTTCCAACGGGGCTATACATTTGGGTGAGATTTTTTTCTTGCCAGGGTAACCTCGTTTCACTACCAGAAATCAAGTTAAACCATCTCGTGTTCATGGAAATTTCAAGACAATGTCAAATACAGGTTACCTCGTAACCAAATAATTAACATGCAATCACGTTAACCGTTGTGCTTTTAATTTTTTTACTAGGCAAGTCAGTAAGAACAAATTCTTACTTTCAATGATGGCCTAGGAACAGTGGGTTAACTGCCTTGTTCAGGGGCAGAAAGACAGATTTTTACCTTGTCAGCTGGGGATTTGATCTAGCACTAACCGTCCTTATGTAGCCAAACGTAGCCGCTGCTCATTCCGTTTGCTCGAAAATGGTAAGGCCCGCGTTCATAGAGACACATACCAGCTCTACTGGTCATACTGCTAAAACCAGCAGTACTACACCTGCACCTATCAATGACATGAGTTGTTCTGCTTCCACGAGCACATCCAATGCTTGCATCGGTAATTCTACATTTGTTGTTTGCCCAGCTAGCACTGACACTGACAGTTGTGAATCTGATGCAGCCGAAGAGCTACTGCCCCCTTACCCGGGAAAGCACTGAACAACAGACTCGAAGAGGCACAAATATGATGAGTACGACATTGATTTGGGGTTTACTTATATTAGGAGTGGTGCCTTTCCTCAGCCACAGTGTGTTATATGTACAAAAGTACTATCTCACAACTCGATGAAACCTTCACTCTTGCGCAGACATTTAGAAACAAAACATCCACGGGAGTTTTTTGAGCGATAATTAAGACGGCTTTCGAGTAGTAAGATATGTATAAAAGCAACAGATACCATTAATAAGAAGGGGTTATAATCGATTGGTACTGTATATGTCCGTTACGTTCCAGGGGGGTTCAATTAAGGAAGACATCCTCTTCTGCAAACCACTGGAAACCAGTACAACAGGAGAGGATGTTTTTAAAGTACAGCTTTGTGACATCAAATGGACTTTGATGGTCAAGATGTGTTGGTATCTGGACTGATGGTGCAAAACCCATGACAGGGAGACATAGTGGAGGGGTAACGCAAGTGACGCCACTTGCGAACACTGCAGCATCCACCCAGAGGCTCTTGCAGCATTTTGGACACTACTGTGAAAATGGTTAACTTTGTTAAAGCAAGGATCCTGAACTCTCATGTTTTTTCTGCACTATGTAATGATATGGGCAGCGACCATGTAACGCTTTTACAACATGCAGAAGTGCGCTGGTTATCAAGGGGCAAAGTATTGACATGTTTTTTAAAATTGAAAGACGAGCTTAAAGTTTTTTTTACTGACCATCATTTTCACTTGTCTGACCGCTTGCATGATGATGACGTTTCTCACATGACTGGCCTATCTGGGTGATCTTTTTTCTCGCCTGAATGATCTGAATCTAGGATTACAGGACTCTCCTCAACTATATTCAATGTGCTGGACAGAGCTCTTCTCTTTCTGCATTAACAAGGACAACACACGTCTTTCCATGATTGTATGATTTTTTTGTGTGCAAATGAACTCAAGCTTACGGACAATGTCAAATGTGAGATGGATGCACAATTACGCAGGTACTTTACCGAAACGGATGACACAAACAACTGGATTCGTTATCCCTTTCATGCCCTGCCTCCACTTACCGATATCTGAACAAGAGAGCCTCATGGAAATTGCAACAAGCGGTTCTGTGAAAAATGAATTTAAATCAGAAGCCACTGCCAGATTTCTGGAATGGGCTGCGCTCAGAGATCCTGACTTGGAAAATTGCGCTGTTAAGACACTGATGCCATTTGCAACCATGTACCTATGTGAGAGTGGATTCTCGGCCCTCACTAGCATGAATACTAAATACAGGCACAGACTGTGTGTGGAAATGATTTAAACTGAGACTCCCTCCAATACAACCCAACATTGCAGAGTTATGTGCATCCTTTCAAGCATACCCTTCTCATTAACCTGTGGTGAGTTATTCACAATTTTCAACGAACAAAGAAGGTTTTATATGTAAGAACAAAAAGCTAAATGATTGATTATTATTGTGCCCTGGTCCAAAAAGAGCTATTTGTTACTTCCCACAAGTCAGGTTGTGACAAAAACTCACACTCATTCTTATGTTTAATAAATGTATTGTAAAGAGTGTGTGTGGCAGGCTTACAATGATGGCAAAAAACAACATTTGAAAGTGCACTGACCCTGGTGCTAGAGCTGGAGGTTGAATGTTTGAAGGGGTATGGGACTATAAAAAGTTTGGGAACCACTGTTCCAGAGGATCAAATACTCCCTTATTTACACTCACCCCTTAGCACTAATGGATAGAGAGATAGAGGGCTTTATCTGGGGGGGTTTTCCCCTCTATAATTTATTAATTGGGCAAATCCTCTTTCCCTCTCCTCTCTCTGTGTGGTTGGTTGTGACTGTCCCTTGTCTCTGGGGTATGTGGAGTAGACCACCCTCCACTGAGTAGAAAGCCTGCTTTTTGGTCCAGCTGGATGGTTACTATCCCAGTTAAGCAGTTTTGTAAAGCTTTTTTCCTCAAAAGCACGAAACCTGCCTCAGCAGAGAGGAGAGGGAGAGGAGGAGGGAGGGGGCAGCAGAACCAGGAATGTAGAGAGCAATGATGGGAGAAGGAAGTGGTTTGGAGAGGTACACTACATGAGCAAAAGTATGTGAACACCTGCTCCTTGAATATCTCATTCTAAAATCTTAGGCATGAATATATAGTTGGTCACCCCTTTGCTGCTCTAACAGCCCCCACTAATCTGGGAAGGCTTTCCACTAGATGTTGGGACATTTCTGCAGGGACCTGATTCCATCCATCAGCGTGATTCATCACTCCAGAGAACGCATTTCCACTGCTCCAATGGTGGCGAGCTTTACACGACTCCAGCCAGCGCATCTATGGATTTCACATGACTGGGCAGGGGCACAGCTATGGGTGGGCCTGGGAGGTATAGGCCCATCCACTTGGGAGCCAGGCAGGCCCATCCACTTGGGAGCCAGGCCCAGCCAATCAGAAGGAATTGTGACCAGGTGGCTGGTCTCAGAATATCCCGCAGGTGAAGAAGCCGGATGTGGAGGTCCTGGGTTGACGTGGTTACACATGGTCTGCAGTTGTGAGGCCGGTTGGACGTACTGCCAAATTCTCTAAAACAAAGTTGCAGAGAAATTAACTTTAAAATGATCTGGTAACAGCTCTGGTGGACATTTCTGCAGTCAGCATTCCAATTGCACACTCCCTCAAAACTTGAGAAATCCGTTGCATTGTGTTGTGTGACTTCACATTTTAGAGTGGCCTGTTATTGTCCCCAGCACAAGGCGCACCTATGTAATGATCATGCTGTTCAATCAGATTCTTGACATAGAACACATTTCAGATGGATGGATGACTGTATTTTGGCAAAGGAGAAATGCTCACTAAAAGGAACGTAAACAAATGTGTGCACAACATTTTAGAGAAGGAAGATTTTTGTGCACATGGGCAATATCTGGGATCTTTTATTTCAGCTCATGAAACATGGGACCAGCACTTTACATGTTGCATTTATAATTTTGTTCAGTATAGTATCAGAAAGATCCGATTGGGAGGTTCCAAAACCCTTACCATTTCCAAGTAATTCAAAATTGAAGAGATTAACTCAGAAGATTACTTTTTCCAAGAATGAGTGCTTGACTTGGGCTGAAAAAGGTGCCGGAACTCATTTTGGGTTCCAGTACTGTTTACATTTAGGTGCAGCAGTTCCACAATACTTGAGACAATATTCTATAAGAGGGGAATGAGCTAAAGCAGTAGAACATTTGAGGTGACGCTACTCAAGCACAGCAAAAACCACTGTTTCATGCTCCACACGTGAGAATGTGACAACAGATAACCTACAGTGACATAAACTAATGAAAATGCTACTGTGATCTTAGATTATTATTATTTTTTCTCATATTCTGATGTTACCCAAAACCTTCATAAACCCAACCAAAGGATAATTATTCTTATAGAAAATGTGAAATATATACGTATATTAGACGGTTATAATGTTTAAGTCAAAATGACTCCTCATTGGCTCAAAGGGGGGTCCCTCGAGGCCTGGCTTTTATTTATATATTTTCGTAATTTTTACCACCTTTTTTCTCCCCAATTTCATGATTACGATGTGGCTGCAACTCCCCAACGGGCTCGAGAGAGGCGAAGGTTGAGTCATGCGTCCTCCGAAACATGACCCGACAAACCGTGCTTCTAAACATCCGATCCGATCAAACCCCAGGCTGTAGTGACGCTGCAACACTGTGATGCAGTGCCTTTGACCAATGCGCCACTTGGGGGGTGAGGCCTGGCTTATCTAGTGTTAAAGAGATTCTCCGGTAGTTTTGTACACTTTTTTGCCAGTTGTACTGAAAGTAGCGCTGACGAGCCAAGTGTTCTCCAAAAATTGCGTGCCACATCACACTTTTGCAGATATGTGCACCACCTTATTGCTCTTTCTCTCATTCTGCTGTTTGTGCATCTTGCTAGCTGTCACTCAAATGGCGAGGGTATGAAGCTCATTGGCTAGAATTCAAATTGCTAGGGGGCTGGCCCTAGCAAGGAAAAATGACGCGGCATAGAATGCAGAAAAAAAGTTGCTTTCCAACCAATGATTTTGTGGCTAGGTAAGACTAATTCTGCTCACAGATTATGCATGTACTGTATTAACTACACATTGCCACACCCAGCCCAAAAGCAGGTGGTTAAAAAATACTTACTTGTCCCCAAAGTTCAGGAGCATGATTTTGATGAAAACCGGTTCAGTCTGCCAACATCGTCTGCAGCCATAGTCGATATAGTCCTAGCCTGTATTCTGTGTCGGTCTATAGCTGGAGTGGGGTGTACTAATATGATTCATTGCGATTCCATGCCTATCTGGTAGAACATTTTCATTTGCTAAGCCCTTGCTTTGGCGGGACTACACTCGCCCCGCTTCAACAAAGACCTTGGCACCCTCTCCTCGATATCAATGCCCTCCGCTAGCCACCATTGCCAAGTGAGGAAACAACGAAACTGAGTGTCATCCAAGCAGCTTGTCATTGTAAACACATTTTTTTTAAGTATTCATATTGAGTAATTTTTTCCTCTCTTCTCTTTTCAGGGTGAGCCAGCAGCCGAAAACAAGCAAACTTGAGGATGGGGAGAAACCAGAGGGATTGCGAATGAGTTGGCAGGTGAGAGCAAAATGAGAGAAAGAGACAACCAGGGCTACAGGCTGATGCTTGATCATCCTGATCCTCAGGGCCTGATTCTGCTCTATCTGATGAGGATGGGAGTTTGAGTTACAGTGATATTCCTTCATTGCCATGGCATGTTCAATGGTAAGGCTT
Organism: Oncorhynchus kisutch; assembly: GCF_002021735.2. NCBI lineage: Eukaryota > Metazoa > Chordata > Actinopteri > Salmoniformes > Salmonidae > Oncorhynchus > Oncorhynchus kisutch. Next base: position 37,475,342 of record NC_034177.2, read on the forward strand.
AGAAACTAGGACTGGGTTTTGGGATGGTCTTTGCCAAGTACACTCGTAAAAAAACGTGCTATCTGAACCAAAAAATGATCTGGGTTATTTGGCTGTCCCCATACGAGACCCATTTGAAGAATCCCTTTTGGCTTCATGTAGAACTCTTTTGGTTCCAGGTAGTACTCTTTTGGGTTCCATATATAACCCTTTCCACACAGGGTTACATGGAACCTAAAGTGTTCTACCTGGAACCAAAGGGGGTTCTCTTATGGGGACAGCTGCATAACTCTTGGAACCGTTTTTCTTGGAGCGTGGTGGCATCCTATTGAAATGGATATCTTAGTTCCAAAAATCTTCCTAGCAAAGCATACAGTAACACCAAAGGTCCTTTAATTAGTTACTCATTGTGGAAGTATGATTCTGTAACAACTCTTGCAACAGAAAACATTTGTATCATATTCAAGTATTCTAATTTTGTTTACTAAGCAAGTTAATGTTGTCTATAGTTAGCCCCTTGATGGGTAACACTCCTTAGCTCTTTGATAGCAATACATTTCTCCTCATTGTCTGTGTTGTCCCCTCTGTAATGGTGCTGCTGTGTTTGACAGGTGAATAATAGCTAGCAAGAGTTCTAGACTCACCCCAGCTCTGCAGTTCCCTGGGACACAGCTCAGGTCAGCTGATTAAAAAGATAACGAATTGGTTTAATAGATGTTTGTTTTCCTCTGCAATATGTATCCTTTTCCTCCAGACCCCGTGAGGGAGTCATATTTATAAATTACAGATTGCGACATTGAATCGAGAATGCTCCCATCCCAACAAACTGGGCAAAAACTGGTTTATATGTCACATAAACAACAAAATGATATGGGATGATATTGAATCAGCATGGAACACTGAACACTGAAAAAGTAATCAATGTAAGATCTTTTTTTAACCAAACTTTTCACCTAAATAAAATGACAAGGTGACAACAAACAAATGTAAATCAAAACTAGACATTGAACTGACGTCTGTGCTTGGTGGGAAGTTGTCTTAGCCTTCTTGATGTGGTGTTGACTCAAGCAAGTTGATTAAGCTGACTTTCTTAACTAAGTTAAGTAAGACTTAGTACCCATCTTCTGAGAGGCTCATCTTAGCTTCTATGGCACCACCCTCAGACAATTCTCATTTGAAGGTAATTAGCATGTTATTTGAATTGTTTGTCTGGGTTGATTGATCAGCTATGAAACTAGCAGACAGAATAGTAACATTTTATTGTATTTATTTTACCTTTATTTAACCAGGTAGGCAAGTTGAGAACAAGTTCTCATTTACAATTGCGACCTGGCCAAGATAAAGCAAAGCAGTTTGACAGATAAAACGACACAGAGTTACACATGGAGTAAAAACAAACATACAGTCAATAATGCAGTATAAACAAGTCTATATACAATGTGAGCAAATGAGGTGAGAAGGGAGGTAAAGGCAAAAAAGGCCATGATGGCAAAGTAAATACAATATAGCAAGTAAAATACTGGAACGGTAGTTTTGCAATGGAAGAATGTGCAAAGTAGAAATAAAAATAATGGGGTGCAAAGGAGCAAAATAAATAAATAAATAAAATTAAATACAGTTGGGAAAGAGGTAGTTGTTTGGGCTAAATTATAGGTGGGCTATGTACAGGTGCAGTAATCTGTGAGCTGCTCTGACAGTTGGTGCTTAAAGCTAGTGAGGGAGATAAGTGTTTCCAGTTTCAGAGATTTTTGTAGTTCGTTCCAGTCATTGGCAGCAGAGAAGCGGCCAAAGAAAGAATTGGTTTTGGGGGTGACTAGAGAGATATACCTGCTGGAGCGTGTGCTACAGGTGGGAGATGCTATGGTGACCAGCGAGCTGAGATAAGGGGGGACTTTACCTAGCAGGGTCTTGTAGATGAATCATTTCTGATCACCCATGTTTTTGTTCATTTGTTTGTAGTTGAAGTGTGTGTTTGAGTGTGAGTGAGTGTGTGCATGTTTCAGTGTCTGTGTGCTCCTCTTGTGTGTTACTGATTGGCTAAATCCAGAACCACCATGAGCTCAGCTGTAGCGCAATAACAAACATCAGTGTCATTGCTTTAATGTCCCCCAGCGCATTTGAAAGGTAAACCTGGCAGAACACAAACAATAGCACCGGTGCATACTGAACGGGGCACAGGGCATGAGAGAGCTCATTTAGTTGTTATTAACTTAATAAAGGCACTCTATTGTGGGAATGACACTCCTCCATCCCCAAAAGGCCACAGGCTTGGTGTCTGGATTTCTCAGTTAACTGTAATGCGTCTCTGGATCTCTTTTTGTCATCGTCCACTCCTCTGAAGGTGTATTGTAGCTCATTCAGCAGGAGTCATTAAGCTCACTAACAGACACTTCAAGATGAAAACAACCATGAAAAAAATGCCTCTGGTTTATATTCTGAAACAGAAATGCATGTAGTTGTTATTGTACCATGCTAATCCACACACACACACACACACAAGGATGCACACAGGACACACTCTTGGGGCTTCTGTCCTTGCCTAGGTGATAGAGCTTTTGACATTGATTGTGAAATTAACTGTATAGGGTGATTGATTTATACCGATACATATAATCTGGTGTATTGTGTGTGAACTGTCCCACACACAAAACCCCATAAAGTCAAAGTGCAATTATATTTAAAAATGAAAAGCTGAAATGTCTTGAGTCAATAAGTATTCAACCCCTTTGTTATGACAAGCCTAAACAGGTTCAGAAGTAAAGCATTGCTTAACAAGTCACATAATAAGTTGCATGGACTCACTCTGTGTGGAATAATAGTGTTTAACATGATTTTTGAATGAATACCTCATCTCTGTACCCCACACATATCTGTAAGGTCCCTCAGTCGAGGAGAGCATTTCAAACACAGATTCAACCACAAAGACCAGGGAAGTTTTCCAATGCCTTGCAAACAAGAGCACCTATTGGTGATGGGTGAAAAAAAAAGCTGATATTGAATATATTTTGTGCATGGTGAAGTTATTAATTACAGGAAGCTACATTAACAAGGAAGCTTATAAGAAATCCTGCTATGCCCTCCGATGAACCATCAAACAGGCAAAGCATCAATACAGGGCTAAGATCAACCTCTCCCTGTCTGAGTCTGTAATACCAACATGTTTCAAGAAGACCCCCATAGTCCCAATGCCCAAGAACACTAAGGTAACCTGCCTAAATGACTACCGACCCGTAGCACTCATGTCTGTAGCCACGAAGTACTTTGAAAGGCTGGTCATGGCTCACATCAACACCATTATCCCAGAAACCCTAGACCCACTCCAATTTGATCCACAGATGATGCAATCACTATTGCACTCCACACTGCCCTTTCCCACCTGGACAATAGCAACACCTATGTGAGAATGCTATTCATTGACTACAGATCAGTGTTCAACACCATAGTGCCCTCAAAGCTCATCACTAAGCTATGGATCCTGGGACTAAACACCTCCCTGTGCAACTGGATCCTGGATTTCCTGACGGGCCGGCCCCAGGTGGTAAGGGTAGGTAACAACACATCTGCCAAGCTGATCCTCAACAAGGGAGCCCCTCAGCTGTGCGTGCACAGTCCCCTCCTGCACTCCTTGTTCACTCATGAATGCACGACCAGGCACGACTCCAATACCATCATTAAGAATGCCGATGACAGGGAGGAGGTCAGAGACCTGGCCGTGTGGTGCCAGGATAACAACATCTCCCTCAACGTGATCAAGACAAAGGAGACGATTCTTGATTACAGGAAAAAGAGGACCGAGCACGCCCCCATTCTAGTGGCGAAGGTTGAGAGCTTGGTGTCCACATCACAAACAAACTAACATGGTCCAGGCACACGAAGACAGTCGTGAAGAGGGCACAACAAAACCTGTTCCCCCTCAGGAAACTGAAAAGATTTGGCATGGGTCCTCAGATCCTCCAAAGGTTCTACACCTGCACTATTGATAGCATTATGACTGGTTGCATCACTGCCTGGTATGGCAACTGCTCGGCCTCTGACCGCAAGGCACTTCAGAGGATAGTGCGTCCGGCCCATTACCTCACTGGGGCCAAGCTTCCTGCCATCCAGGACCTCTATACCAGGCGGTGTCAGAGGAAGGCCCTAAAAATTGTCAAAATCTCCAGCGACCATAGACTGTTCTCTCTGCTACCGCATGGCAAGCCGTACCGGAGCGCCAAGTCTAAGTCCAAGAGGCTTCTAAACAGCTTCTACCCCAAGCCTTAAGACTCCTGAAGATCAAGTCAAATGGCTACCAAGACTATTTTCCATGTCATCTGGCTTTGCTATTAGATGAAGTAGAGTAATAACACATTAAGTTGTTGTATAGATACAAAATATCTGACATTGTATTCCCATTTTAACTTTTTGTGTTTTTAAATGGTTTAAAGTGGAGTGATAACACATTGGGAATTCAACAAACTTCTGGATGTCTTTTGGAGTGGGTGGATAAAGGTTGAAATCTCATTGATCAATGTCTCAACCAAAAATGACCGACATTTTCAAGTTGAAATGACATGGTGGTTCCCAGCAGGATGAAAGGACATTAGACTACAATAACAGAAATTGGGCGGGAAATGAGAGAGATATACACAATAGCAATGACAAAGAAAATGTGTGCAAGTGAAAGAAAGGGCAATATTGACAGAAAGTTTATGTGTGTGTAATGTCGGTTTGAATCAGCCTGTGTGTGAGCAGAATGTGAACTTATCTTGACACAACTCTTTTTGCCTTCTGCCTGTGTATGTGTCGGTGTGTCAGTGTATCTGTATATTCATATATTTCATGAGTGTATGCGTGCATGTGTGCATGCATGTGCATGCCGCTGTAGACCTGCATGTGTTTCAGGGCCAGCTGTCCAAAATGAGCTCTCGGTCCGACACTCGTGTATGAAGAGACCAATCGGAATTACTGCGCCTCATTTCTCAGGAAAATATGTAGAATTGGGGGATCAACTGAGTGCTCCGGCTCTGTGGTTGGCTCAGCGCTGTAGACATTGCCCATGGATATGATCCTGGCTCATCTGTTTAGTGTTTAGTGAATCAATTTGAAATTCAGGCTGTAAGACAACACAATGTGGAAAAAGTAAAGGGGTGTGAACATTTTCTGAAGGCACTGTATTTTAATCCCCTTTTGTAATGGATCAACATGGGAAAAAAATCCAAAGGGAGTGAATACCTACAGTGCATCTCGAAAGTATTCAGGCCCCTTGACTTTTTCCACATTTTGTTACATTAGACTTATTCTAAAATTCATTAAATCAATATACACAAACTCAATCTACACAGAATACCCCATAATGACAAATCAAAAACAAAAACTCAAATCACATTTATCACAAGTATTCAGACCCTTTACTCAGTACTTTGTTAAAGCACCTTTGGCAGTGATTACAGCCTCAAGTCTTCTTGCGTATGACATTACAAGCTTGGCACACGTGTATTTTGGGAAGTTTCTCCCATTCTTCTCTGCAGATCCTCTCAAGCTCTGTCAGGGTGGGTGGGGAGTGTCGCTGCATCGCTAATTTCAGGTCTCTCCTGTTGTGGAAATAATCAGAATTTGTTGGTAACATAGGTAAGATGTTTTATATTCATCATATGTTTGTAAATTACTTCTCATCAGAATGTTATTTTTGTATAATACTGTGGCAGGGTTGCAGTATCTGTTCTATGTCAAGGCTAAGTTGCATGGGCCACAGAGATGGGAGAGGTCAAAGTGTCATCATGTGTAAACATATCTTTTGCTCCACAATGTCTGTGTGCCAGTCAGGGTGTCTCTGTGAGTTTGTCCAGGATTGGTTGTATTTAGAATTGGTTGTATCTAAATGACAATTTGATATATGCCTGTTGATATGGAGGATTGGTTCTGGGGTTTGAGTAAGGAGACAAAGCTGAACGATTTATTATGTCTATGCTGTCTGACTATGTGTGTTCTTTGCTATTAAAGGATCACAGTTGCAATGCAGAAGGGGCTCTCAGAGAATTCACTGAGAGACACTGAATTACCTGAGAGTCACAGGATTGTGATAGAGCTCATATAATTAAAGATGGACTTTGATAACTAACTCTGACTTGTGTGTGTGGTTTGCTCCCATAATTTGGTAAATAGAGGAAATTTCCACGACACTCCATAGATGTTCAATCGGGTTAAAGTCTGGGATTTGGCTCGGACAATCAAAGACATTCAGAGACTTGTTCCATAGCCAATCCCGTGATGTCTTGGCTGTGTGCTTAGGGTCATTGTCCTGTTGGAAGGTGAACCTTCGCCCTAGTCTGAGGTTCTGAGCACTCTGGAGCAGGGTTTCATCAAGGTTCTCTCTGTATTTTGCTCCATTCATCTTTCCCTAGATCCTGCCCAGTCTCCCAGTCCCTGCCGCTGAAAAACATGCCCACAGCATGATGCTAACACCACCATGCTTCACCGAAGGGATGGTGCCAGGTTTCCTCCTGAAGTGAGGCTTGGTATTCAGGCCAAATAGTTATTGGTCTCATCAGACCATAGGATCTTGTTTCCCATTGTCTGAGAGTCTTTAGCTGCCTTTTGGCAAACCAACCAGGCTGTCATGTGTCACTTGGGTGGGCATTCTAGCTTCTTTATTTCTATGTTTTCGGCCGGGTGTGGTTCTCAATCAGAGGCAGCTGTCTATTGTTGTCTCTGATTGGGAATCATACTTAGGCAGCCTTTTTTCCTTTTGCTTTTGTGGGTAGTTATCTTTGTTAGTGGCTCTATAGCCCTTGTAAGCTTCACGGTTGTTTCTTTGTTTCTTGTTTTGTTGGCGTCATTTCAATTATAAAGGAAAATGTACGCTCACGACGCTGCACCTTGTTCCGGTCATTTCCAGGAAGACGGTCGTAACATCATGTGCCTTATAAAGGTCTGATTGGTGGAGTGCTGCAGAGATGGTTGTCCTTCTGGATGTCTGTCAGAGTAACAATCGGGTCTTGGTAACATCCTTGACCAACGCCCTTCTCAACCGATTACTCAGTTTGATCATGCGGTCAGCTCTAGAAAAGGTCTTGGTGGTTCTAAACTTCTTCAATTTAAGAATGATGGAAGCCACTGTGTTCTTGGGGACCTTCAATGCTGCAAACCTTCCCCTGATCTGTGCCTCGACACAATCCTGTCTTGGAGCTCTACGGACAATCCCTTTGACCTCAAGGCTTGGTGTTTGCTCTGACATGCACTGTCAACAGTGGGACAGTGCATGTAGTAAGACTAGGGAGGTAAGGCAATGAAAAGGCCATAGTGGTGAAATAATTACAATTTAGCATTAACACTGGAGTGATAGATGTGCAGAAGATGATGTAAGTAGAGATACTGGGGTGCAAAGGAGCAAAATATATAAACATATATGGGGATGAGGTAGTTGCGTAGGCTATTTACAGATAGGCTGTGTACAGGTGCAATGATCGGTAAGCTGCTCTGACTGCTGATGCTTAAAGTTAGTGAGGGAGATATTAGTCTCCAGCTTCAGTGATTTTTGAGATTTTTTCCAGTCATTGGCAGCAGAGAACAGGAAGGACAGCGGGCCAAATGAGGAGTTGGCTTTCGGGGTGACCAGTGAAATATACCTGCTGGAGCACGTGCTACAGGTGGGTGTTGCTATAGTGACCAGTGAGCTGAGATAAGGCGGGGCTTTACCTAGCAACGACTTATAGATGACCTGGAGCCAGTGGGATTGGCGATGAATATGAAGTGAGGGCCAGCCAACGAGAACATACAGGTCGCAGTGGTGGGTAGTATATGGGGCTTTGGTGACAAAACTACATCCAATTTGCTGAGTAGAGTATTGGAGGCTATTTTGTAAATGACATCGTCGAAGTCAAGGATCGGTAGGATAGTCAGTTTTACGAGGATATGTTTAGCAGCATAAGTGAAGGAGGCTTTGTTTTGCGAAATAGGAAGACAATTCTAGATTTAATTTTGGATTGGAGATGTTTAATATGCGTCTGGAAGGAGAGTTTACAGTCTAACCAGTCACCTAGTTATTTGTAGTTGTCCACATATTCTCAGAAGTCAGAACCGTCCAGAGTAGTGATGCTAGACGGGCGGATGAGGGCAGCGATTGGTTGAAGAGCATGCGTTTAGTTTTACTTACATTTAAGAGCAGTTGGAAGCCACGGAAGGAGTGTTGTATGGCATTGAAGCTCGTCTGGAGGTTTTTTAACACAGTGTCCAAAGAAGGGCCAGAAGTATACAGAATGGTGTCGTCTGCATAGAGGTGGATCAGAGAATCACCAGCAGCAAGAGCGACATCATTGATACATACGTTGAAAAGAGTCGGCCAGAGAATTGAACCCTGTGGCACCCCCATAGACACTGCTAGAGGTCCGGACAAATGGCTGAACACTTTCTGAGAAGTAGTTGGTGAACCAGGCGAGGCAGTCATTTGAGAAACCAAAGCTGTTAAGTCTACCGATAAGAATACGGTGATTGACAGAGTCGAACGCCTTGGCCAGGTCGATGAAGACTGCTGCACAGTACTGTCTTTTATTGATGGCGGTTATGATATCGTTTAGGACCTTGAGCGTGGCTGAGGTACACCCACGACCAGCTCGGAAAACCGATTGCATAGTGTAGAAGGTACGGTGGGATTTGAAATGGTTGGTGATCTGTTTGTTAACTTGGCTTCCGAAGACTTTAGAAAGGCAGGGCAGGATGGACATAGGTCTGTAACAGTTTGGTTCTAAGTGTCTCCCCCTTTGAAGGGTGGGATGACCGCGGCAGCTTTCCAATCTTTGGGAATCTCAGACGATTTGAAAGAGAGGTTAAACAAGCTAGTAATAGGGGTTGCACGGATGGTGGCAGATAATTCTAGGAAGAGAGGGTCCAGATTGTCCTGCAATACTGATTTGAAAGGCTCCATATTTTGCATCTTTTTCAGAACATCAACTATCTGAATTTGGGTGAAGGAAAAGTGTGGGAGGCTTGGGCAAGTTGTGTGGGGGGTGCAGAGCTGTTGGCTGGGGTAGGGGTAGCCAGGTGGAAAGCATGGCCAGCCATAGAAAAATGCTTATTGAAATTCTCGATTATCGTAAATTTATCGGTGGTGACAGTGTTTCCAGCCTTAGTGTAGTGGGCAGGTGGGAGGAGGTGCTCTTATTCTCCATGGAATTTACAGTGTCTCTGGAAATGTTGGAGTTTGTGCTACAGGATGCAAATTTCTGTTTGAAAAAGCTAGCCTTTGCTTTCCTAACTGCCTGTGTATTTTGGTTCCTAACTTCTCTGAAAAGTTGCATATCGTGGGGGCTATTCGATGCTAATGCAGTATGTCACAGGATGTGACATAGTAACTTCCTTCATCAATTGACATTGTTAGTTTCCACTTTTCTGAGAAGGATTCATCATGTGTGTGCACATCTGTATTACCCCTACGTGCTATTAACCTAGGAAATAATGATGTTGTTCTTTTGTTTCTTCCCACCATAGGTAAAAATACAATTTGGAATAAGGCCTGTTCCTTATAGCATGAGCCTTTATATGTTCAGATAAACTCTACAATGTTATTGTTTCCATTCTCTGGTACAGCTTCAATGGAAACACAAAATATATAAAACTATTGTTGTGGTAAATATTATTTCAGGATAGAGAGGTATTAGATATAGCAAAGATTCTCGCTATCATGGAGTTCCCACGAACCTCGGCACCCATTTTTTTAATCCCATTGTCACGAACTCCCTTACAATATAACTTTAACCTTAACAAAGCAAGCTGCTTCTCCCTATTTAACGTCTAATCATCTTCTTATTGACACAGTATTCTAGTTCTGGCATAGGAATGGTCTGGTGTTTTTTGTTGTAAAAAATACAATTGTCTCATTTGATACTCTGAGGGTGGACCATAGTACTATATTCCCAATAGACACTTTTGTCGGTATCCTCCAAACTAAAAAACATTTCCCTTCATTTCCACTCCTGCCCCATACATGTCCAGCTGAGAGATACTGATCTTAACCCCAATCTGAAGGGCACAATCTCCAGATTATATGACATGATACAGAACATTAATTTGCGTTCCTGGGCAATTACTAAAATCTGCATGGGAGCAAGACATGAGTGGTGAGCGACCTGATGACGAATGGCAATGTAGTATAGAGCGTATCCACACCTCATCATTTTGCTTAAAAGGCACGGGCTCATTCAGTTCACAGTGGTGCACCTTCTCTATTACTCAAATGACATATTGGCAAAAATATTATCCAAATTTTGACCCAAAGTTTTTGAGATACCATCAGAGTCAAGAGGCACATGCGCGTACCGATAGGATGCATGGGGTGTGAGTAGCTCCGTTTTGTGCTGATAAAACTGTGGTTATATGTAGAAACCAGACAAGAAAGTTTAAACAAGCCTAAAAATGGATAAATCGACATATATCCAAGGAACTGGGAGAGTTCGAACAATCAGTTATGTACAACAGAAAACCAATCAGTTGGTAAAGTGGCTCGGCAACATGAATCCAACAAGCCATGGTTTACCCCAAAGGAAAAGACAAGGAGCAACTTGTAGACGCAAATTAGAGAAATTAATAGTTAACCTGTTGCGACGAGCAATCCCATATCCGGGAGCGTAATTATAGCCTCAAGCTCATTACCATAACGCAACGTTAACTATTCATGAAAATCGCAAATGAAATTAAATAAATATATTGGCTCACAAGCTTAGCCTTTTGTTAACAACACTGTCATCTCAGATTTTCAAAAAATGCTTTTCAACCATAGCTACACAAGCATGTATGATGAGGGAGAAGTGGGACTCTGTTGTTTATTAATGATTTTTTGAAAAACTTCCAAAATGACCAGGGTAGGGACTGCTCCCAACCCAACCGTAGACCCCTTGCACCCCCCTAGAGGCATAAAAAAAACATTTAAAAATGTGCTCCTGCTAACCCATTCCAATCACCAGGCACATGTGCAATATGCAATATGTTTCAATGGGCATTTACCATCACGAATGTGACATGCTCAAAAAAAATGCAGGAATGCAAAATTGGCTTGCCCGATGAACTTGGGATGGTCAGGCAGTGATAGTGGTTCCTCTCCATCTGTCACGCCCTGACCATAGAGAGCCTTTTTATTTCAATATTTGGTTAGGTCAGGGTGTGATTAGGGTGGGAATTCTAGGTTTTCTGTTTCTATGTTGGTGTGTTTGATTCCCAATCGGAGGCAGCTGTCTATCGTTGTCTCTGTTTGGGAATCAGATATACAGTGGGGCAAAAAAGTATTTAGTCAGCCACCAATTGTGCAAGTTCTCCCACTTAAAACGATGAGAGAGGCCTGTAATTTTCATCATATGTACACTTCAACTATGACAGACAAAATGAGAAAAAAAATCCAGAAAATCACATTGTAGGATTTTTTATGAATTTATTTGCAAATTATGGTGGAAAATAAGTATTTGGTCACCTACAAATAAGCAAGATTTCTGGCTCTCACAGACCTGTATCTTCTTCTTTAAGAGGCTCCTCTGTCCTCCACTCGTTACCTGTATTAATGACACCTGTTTGGACCTGCACCAAGCTGGGAAGACTGAATCTGCAATAGGTAAGCAGCTTGGTTTGAAGAAATCAACTGTGGGAGCAATTATTAGGAAATGGAAGGCATACAAGACCACTGATAATCTCCCTCGATCTGGGGCTCCACGCAAGATCTCACCCCGTGGGGTCAAAATGATCACAAGAACGGTGAGCAAAAATCCCAGAACCACACGGGGGGACCTAGTGAATGACCTGCAGAGAGCTGGGACCAAAGTAACAAAGCCTACCATCAGTAACACATTACGCCGCCAGGGACTCAAATCCTGCAGTGCCAGACTTGTGCCCCTGCTTATTAAGCCAGTACATGTCCAGGCCCGTCTGAAGTGTGCTAGAGAGCATTTGGATGATCCAGAAGAAGATTGGGAGAATGTCATATGGTCAGATGAAACCAAAATATAACTTTTTGGTAAAAACTCAACTCGTCATGTTTGGAGGACAAAGAATGCTGAGTTGCATCCAAAGAACACCATACCTACTGTGATGCATGGGGTGGAAACATCATGCTTTGGGGCTGTTTTTCTGCAAAGGGAACAGGACGACTGATCCGTGTAAAGGAAAGAATGAATGGGGCCATATATTGTGAGATTTTGAGTGAAAACCTCCTTCCATCAGCAAGGGCATTGAAGATGAAATGTGGCTGGGTCTTTCAGCATGACAATGATCCAAAACACACCGGCCGGGCAACGAAGGATTGGCTTCGTAAGAAGCATTTCAAGGTCCTGGAGTGGCCTAGCCAGTCTCCAGATCACAATCCCATAGAAAATCTTTGGAGGGAGTTGAAAGTCTGTGTTGCCCAGCAACAGCCCCAAAACATCACTGCTCTAGAGGAGATCTGCATGGAGGAATGTGCCAAAATACCAGCAACAGTGTGTGAAAACCTTGTGAAGACTTACAGAAAAGTTTACCCTCTGTCATTGCCAACAAAGGGTATATCAAGTATTGAGATAAACTTTTGTTATTGACCAAATACTTATTTTCCACCATAATTTGCAAATAAATCCATTAAAAATCCTACATTGTGATTTTTGGGATTTTTACCCCCATTTTGTCTGTCATAGTTGACGTGTACCTATGATGTACCTTCACCCCACCAAAGTCAATACCTTGTAGAGCCACCTTTTGCAGCAATTACAGTTGTCTTGGGGTGTGTCTCAAAATCTTGGCACATCTAGCCACTGGGATTTTTTCCCACTAGTTCAACATGCATACAAAGGAATCACAAAAATTACCAATACACTTAGTCCAAACAAGTCAAAAAAACATTTCCAATCAATCCTCAGCTATCGCTAATATGTAAGTAAACAATCCAATTTAAGACGGAATGTAGTATGTTCAGTACAGGAGATAAATAACGAGGTGCGAGCCCTCATCCAAGCGTGCGACAAGACTAAAGTCAACTACTAATACATTTTTTTTAAACAAGCCTGAAACCCTTTCTAAAGACTGTTGCATCTATTGGAAGCCATAGGAACTGCAATCTGATTTGAATTTCCTTTGAATTTCCCATAGACAAGCATTTCAATTGGTGGGGACCTCAAAAAAATTCCTTATGGATTCTCCTCTGGTTTTTGCCTGCCATTTCAGTTCTGTTATACTCATACACATTATTTTGCATATCCTAGCTTCTGGGCCTGAGTAACAGGCAGTTTACTTTGGGCACATCAGTAATCTGAACTTCTGAATTCTGCCTTAAGAAGTTAAGCAATGGCTTTTTTTCTGGCCACTCTTCCGTAATGCCCAGCTCTGTGGAGTGTATGGTTTAAAGTGGTCCTATGGACAGATACTCCCATCTCCGCTGTGGAGCTTTGCAGCTCCTTGAGGGTTATCTTTGGTCTCTTTGTTGCCTCTCTGATTAATGCCCTCCTTGCCTGGTCTATGAGTTTTGGTGGGTGGCCCTCTCTTGACACGTCTGTTGTGGTGCCATATTCTTTCAATTTTTTTAGAATGGATTTAATGGTGCTCCATGCGATGTTTAAAGTTTCGGATATTATTTTTAGAACACAACCCTGATCTGTACTTCTCCACAACTTTGTCCATGACCTGTTAGGAGAGCTCCTTGGTCTTCATGGTATCGCTTGCTTGGTGGTGCCCCTTGCTTAGTGGTGTTGCAGACTCTGGGGCCTTTCAGAACAGGTGTATATATCCTGAGATCATGTGACAGATCATGTGACACTTAAATAAAGTCCACATGTGTGCAATCTAACTAATTGTGACTTCTGAAGGTAATTGAATCCACCAGATCTTTTTTACGGGCGTCATAGCAAAGGGGGTGAATACATTTCACTTTTCCTTTTTTATTTTTTTGAATGTTTTAAAACAAGTCATTTTTTTCATTTCACTTCACCAATTTGGACTATTTTGTAGATGTTCATGACATGAAATCCATTTAAATTGCAGCTTGTAATGCAACAAAATAGGACAAACGCCAAGGGGATGAATACTTTTGCAAGGCACCTTACATTTAAAAAAAGGGTAAATGTAATATTTAACAAGGAGCTAGTTTGGAGAGGCCTACGCTGTTCCCTATTGTAATAACAGCAGAGGTTTAGGCATCCAGACAACTAAGAATACTGTAACGGTCATCGTATGAAGGAGAAGAGGAGGACCAATGAGCAGCGTGGTAAGTGTCCATATTTAATAGAACAAACTGAACACGACAAATTACAAAAATAACAAAGTGAAATAACAAAACAAAACAGTTCCGTGTGGAACGCACAGACACAGAAAATAATTACCCACAAATTAAAAGTGAAACCCGGCTACCTAAGTATGGTTCTCAATCAGTGACAACGATTGACAGCTGCCTCTTATTGAGAACCATACCAGGCCAAACACAGAATCCCAAATTATAGAAAAAGGAACATAGACTGCCCACCCCAACTCACACCCTGACCATACTAAAACAAAGACAAAACAATGGAACTAAGGTCAGAACATGACAAATACATTGTTTTCCATTATATCTCAGCACATGGATCAAGAAGGCCGTTTTCTAATTTTGAATTGTACCTTACATGTTGAAAAATATACATGAGTTTCATTGTTTTATCCAACCAGGGGCAAAAAATCTTTTTGATAGAATTGAAGCTATATTAAAATACAGACATTTATGTGACCTAAATCACACATATGTCAAGATTTAACGACGTAGCAACAAAAAAAAGCAAATTCAAGGAGTCTCCAATGAGGCAGAAAAATGTAAACTCGACAAAGAATTTACAGGACACCTGGAGATAACTATTCCCAACTACAAAAGACTGCTCCTTTTTTTATCAAAGTAAGAAAAGCCATTCAAGATTTGACTAGATTTTAATTTTTAAAAATGCACTCAAGAATTTACTGGGTTAAAGAATTCCATGACATAGTGATATCGGATCATTCACCTGTATCATGCTTAATTACACCAACATAAAATAAACTTAGCGACAGAATATGAAGAATGAACAGAGCATATCTTCAAGTCCCGAAAGAAAAACCTTTACCATTACAAATCTAGACATATAGAACAGAGAAAACAGCGACCCCGGATATAATCTGGGATGCTTTTAAGGCATGCAATAGAGGAATGATAATCTCATACACGACAAAAGCTAAATCTGGGATAGTGATTTATTTTTCTTAAATATTTATATCATAGAAAAAGCACATACAAAGATTTACAAGGTAAAAAAGAAAGTAAAGCTGTTGAACATAAGCAGGAATAGATAGGATAGTTTTCGTGACATTGTCAGCTATGTGCCCGCTTCCATGGGGGCAGAAATCAGGATATTGTGGAGATACTGGATGGCCAGATTTCTTGCAAGAATGACAAGAAAATGCAATGTGGGGATCGTTTCATCTTCTTCTTGACACCATGTCTTGTTTTGAGGTATTTTGACTGATTTAATTTCATTTAACCGATTCAGGAAACTAGGCGTATGTCGCAAGTCATGACTTCACAGGATAGCTGTTTGGGGCAGGAATGCCTTCTCGAACATGTGAACTTTCATTTGCCTTAATATCAAACGTGTATGTCATCTGTAAATACGAATACAATTGTTACGAGCCTAGTTGTTTAGCCACAGAAAAAGTGAACAACCTTGCCACTAGCCATGATTGGCTGAGATAATGAGTGGGCTGGACATGATTTTGGATTGGTCTGCCATATAGCACGCGTCTGTCTATTGGAGCTGGTCAGAATGTCTAGGTAATCGTGTCAAACACGGCTTTTTAAAAACGGTATTGGGTAGTAAAACTGTCAAGTTAAAGTGTACTGTTACCTAGCTATCGTTAGCTAACATGATACGCATGCTCTCCACTCTCTGGAGGACCAAGTTTTGAAATCAGTGGAATTCGAGTATGATAGCTAAGGAGATGGAGAATACACCAGTCTGGATTACATTGCCAATCCAAGGGCAACCATGCATGGCATCAGACAGGAGCTAGCTACATTTTCAGATATTACCCAATAAACCTGCTATGCATCTCGCAGTCCTCACATGATTAATACAAACCAAACTGGTTATAATTTTAAAAGATAAAGATACAAATGTGTTAATTAGAAACAACACATTAAAAAACATTGGTGACATCTATAAAAATCTGTATAAAGTTGAAGTCGGAAGTTTACACACACTTAGGTTGGGGTCATTAAAACTAGCTTTTCAAACACTCCACAAATTTCTTGTCAACAAACTTGTTTTGGCAAGTCGGTTAGGTCATCTACTTTGTGCATAACACAAAACATTTTTCCAACAATTGTTGACATAAAATGTCACTTAAAATGGGGTGGGTCAGAAGTTTACATACACTAAGTTGATTGTGCCTTTAAACAGCTTGGAAGGAGATGCGTTCTGTCTCCTAGAGATGAACATACTTTGGTGCGAAATGTGCAAATCAATCCCAGAACAACAGCAAAGGACCTTTTGAAGATGCTGGAGGAAATGGGTACAAAAGTATCTATAACCACAGTAAAACGAGTCCTATATCGACATAACCTGAAAGGCCGCTCAGCGAGGAAGAAGCCACAGCTCCAAAACCGCCATATAAAAGCCAGACTATGGTTTGCAACTGCACATTGTACTTTTTGGAGAAATGTCATCTGGTCTGATGAAACAAAAATAGAACTGTTTGGCCATAATGGCCATCGTTATGTATGGAGGAAAATGGGGGATACTTGCAAGCTGAAGAACCATCCCAACTGTGAAGCACGGGGGTGTCAGCATCATGTGGTGGGGGTGCTTTGCTGCAGGAGGGACTGGTGCACTTCACAAAATACATGACATCATGAGGATGGAAAATTATGTGGATATATTGAAGCAACATCTCAAGACATCAGTCAGGAAGTTAAAGCTTGGTCGCAAATGGGTCTTCCAAATGGACAATGACACCAAGCATAAAGTTGTGGCGAAATGGCTTAATGACAACAAAGTAAAGGTATTGGATTGGCCATCACAAAGCCTTGACCTCAATCCCATAGAAAATTTGTGGGCAGAACTGAAAAAGCCAGTGCAAGAAAGGAGGCTTACAAACCTGACTCAGTTACAGCAGCTCTGTCAGGAGGAATGGGCCAAAATTCACCCAACTTATTGTGGGAAGCTTGTGGAAGGAAAACAATCACTAAAAATAGAGATCACCCCAAAAAATGTTTGCTTGGAGAAAAGCACCGGGAATGGACAGCTTTCCCATCCATAGAATTCTATTTAACATTTTGGGACAAAGTAGCACCCTCATTTAACATTTCGGGACAAAGTAGCACCCTTATTTACAGAAATGACAACACACTTCACTCAATTCAGTACTTCCTAGTTCCATGTATCAAACAGTTTTTCCAATTATATTAAAATCAGGAAAATCTCGAGATCTCCATTAATATTACAGTTTAATCAATTGTGAAAACAAAATAATAACAACGCTCATAAGCAATAGAATGGCAAAAGTCTTACCAGACTTGATACTGCATACTGTATTTTCTTATTAATCTAACTCTACTGTCCAATTTACAGCAGCTATTACAAATAATAAATAAAGAATAATAATAGTAAATAATGCCTTGCTAAGGTTGAGGAGAGTGCAGAGTTATGAACTTGAAAATGTATCAATAAACCAATTAGGCAAATTTGGCCAGACTTGATACAACATTATGAACAGAAATACAATGTTCATTGGATCAGTCTAAAACTTTGCACATACACTGCTGCTATGTAGTGGCTAAAATCTAAATTGCGCCTAAACTGGAAGAATATATTGTGGCCTTTCTCTTGCATTTCAAAGAGGATGCAATAGGGCCTCCTGAGTGACACAGTGGTCTAAGGCACTGCATCACAGTGCTAATTGTGCCACTAGAGATCCTGGTTCGAGTCCAGGGTCTGTTGCAGCCGCCTGCGACCAGGAGACCCATGGGGTGGCACACAATTGGCCCAGCGTCGTTAGGGGAGGGTTTGGCCTGCCGGGATGTCCATGTCCCATCGCGCTCTAGTGACTTCTGTAGCGGGCCGGGCACATTTACGCTGACACAGTCACCAGGTGTACTGTGTTTCATCTGTCACATCGGTGCGGCTGGCTTCCAGGTTAAGTGGGCATTGTGTCAAGAACCAGTGCGGCTTGGCTGGGTTGTTGTTTCGGAGGACGCATGGCTCTCGACCTTCCGTCTCCATACAGGAGTTGCAATGATGGGACAAGACAGTGACTACCAATTGGATACCAAAAAATTGGGGGAAAAAGGGATTAATAAAGACTGCAGCACAAAATCAATTCATGTTTTTTATTATCTTTTACCAGATCTGACGTGTTTTATTCTCCTACAAAAATGTCTAATTTCCACAAACTTCAGTGTTTCCTTTCAAATGGTATCAAGAATATGCATATCCTTGCTTCAGGGCCTGAGCTACAGACAGTTGTCATTTAAGGTGAAAATTGGGAAAAAAAGGTCAGTGATTTAGAAGGATAGAAATATCGTAAAGCAAAAATATACACAAATAATACATGATCTGATTAAATTGTTTTAGAAAGGGGCACAAGACAGGGATGTCTTTTCTCTCCCTTCCTGTTTGCACTGGCAATTGAACCTCTTGTAGAAATAATTAGTCAGGACCCAAATGTAACAGGTATTAGTATTGGTAAACATGAATATCAACTAAACGTATTTGATCTCCTGATATACCTGATCAATATTGAAAGCCCTCCTAGCTAAAAATATTTTCTGAATAATCTAGATTCTCAGGATATGCAATTATTTTAGGATGAACTGAAATAATGGCAGGGGGAAAAATACAAATTGTAACTCATAATCTACAGCAATCCTTTAAGTGGAACACAAAACATTTCAAAAACTTAGGATGCTTAATAAGTGACAACAAACAATACATATATACAAAATAACTCTATCCCATTACTCAACAATATTATAGCAGCTCTATTTAAATGGAACAATCCTCCCATGAATCTTACAGGTAGAATGAATGGCATGACTCTCAAAGGTTTTATATTTATTCTTGGTAATACCAATTACCCCACTGAAGACATTATTTAATAAGTATACTTGGCCATAACAGACTTTATATGTGCAAATAAAACTTGTGGAATAAAAAGGAACATTCTACACCTCCCTAAGTCTGAGGGTGGAATTCTATCAACTCACCACCCAAGGCTTTTATTTGCATTGTTAAATGCCCTAACTAGAATATTAGGTACAAGTTTGACTTGACCTGGTCCCTGTGCACACAGTAAGCGGTCATGTCTGATCTAGTGGCCATATTGTGCGGAGAAGATTACACTAAATGTATAATCCCTTTTTTTTTTTATGTTTAATGTTATGCTCTCTAATTATTTTTCTACCCTGTCTTCCGATGCTGTCTTACTGTTTTCTGTAGCCTGCCGTGTCGGCCTATGCATCTCAGTCCTGGTCCTGGGGGCCCGGAGGCTGCACATCTTTGTTCTTTCCCTCGCAATAGTGAACTCGACTCAACTTACCAAATCATTATCAAGCCTTTGATTGAAATTGGATGTGGTGGCTGGGGTCGGGGTGTGTGCCCATTTTGGTCCCCCGGACCAGGGTTGGGGGGCTCTGATATAAAGTAGATGTTGTTGGTGCTGCTGGTGTTGTTGGTGCTACTGTTAGAGTACAACATTCCGTCCAGCATTCTTATTGTCAGCATCTTGCAATTACCATTAATTACTATCATTACCATAGTTTTTATTTTGTTTATGTTTCTATCATTGTCTTATTTTATTTTTATTTTATTTACTTTTTTGGTGGGGTGGGTGGGAGGGATGAGGGACTGGTGATGTTGTACTGTTTTCAATGTCTCTTTGTTCTTATATCTGACAATCTATAAGTAAACTATACATTTTTTTTGAATGGGTTGGTGCTGTTTACCTTTAGTCATCTGCTATCTGCTTTAGTCATTTTGCTATTTGTGCTTGAACAAATAGCAAAATTCCAGCACCGTTGCTATTGCTTGCTGTAGTCATGCAGAAAACAAGTTCTCTGGGTTTGCTCAACAGCAATAACCTGGGTTGTTTTTTAATCTGTAGACTTTGCAGCGAAGGAAAAGTGTGCCCTCTCTTTCCACCAGTCAGATGCTCTCCATAAACATGTTTAAGATTAACAGCAGCAAACCAATGCCAGCGATAACATCTATGGTAATCCCATCCATTGCATTGGTCACAGTTTGTTGTTGCTCATGTTCAGCTTCTACTCACGGTTATGGGAGATGAAGAGTTGGAGTGATGCAAGTATGTACATCAGCTACCACACTTCTAATAGCAATCCTTCTCAGAGGCTATCCCACCCAGAAAACAGACATTGAGCGACTAGTTTGCCTGCGGTTGCAATTCAATCAAATCCACCACAGCAATGTTTACACAATGTTACCTGGTGTTTTTTTGACCATGAGAAAAACAGCTCCTGCGTATATACTGCATTGAGGATTTGATTGATTGGGTCTTTTTGGTCCCGTTCTCTCTTCCTCTTAATTGGAGCTTTGTCTAAAACTAAAGCCTCTGCCAGGAGCTGACCTGATTCCGTTCTGCATCTCATTATTGTGTGTCTTTCTGTAGCGCCCTCACAGACTGGCATTATGTCATTCCCTTCCACCATCCACCAGCCCCTGCCTGAAGGTTCCCAACGTCCGCCTTCTCCCATCCCCCCCATGCCATCCATATCACATGCCAAGCTCTGTCAAAGCCGCACCATGTGACTGGCAGCCATCACAAAAAACTCATAATGATTGCGCACTGAAGCGATGACCAAGTGAAAGAAGACTCAGCAACGTTTCTTTGCCAGTTTTTTCTCTCCTTTTCTCCCTGCTCCATGGAAGCTGTGAATGTGGCTGCAGCGAAGGGAGAAAGGGAACGTTCGTGAGACCAAAAAATAAAAAGCCATTCTACTTTGTGCTTTTCGCCTGGGGTAGAAGCAGACACCCCTGACACTTTTATGTTCGACTGTTGTGGGGGCTGGAGAGGATGTGTGTGAGTTAGTGTGCTTGTGTGCGTTTGTGTGTGTGTGTGTATGTGTGCATGTGCGTGCGTGTGTGTGTTTCCTTATTTCTCAGGCTCATCGAGGAGGGTATCTGACAAGCCAGGGCAGGCTGAGCTATCTTTTGTGTTTGCACAGTATGAGACCCTCCACTGGAGCGATATTGATTTGGTGTATCATGCAAAAGATGGGCCTTTTGTTTCTGCTGCTGCCAAAGTATATTTCCTCTTGGTTACCTCCAGGTGCTTGGTTGACAGGTCCTCATTTTGCCTCCTAACATGTCCAAAAGAGAAAGCACAATGATGGGTAGAGAGATGAGGGGGAGAAAGAGAGTGAGAGAAAGAGGGGGAGAGAGCGAAAGGGAAAGAGTGAGACAGAGACAGAGAGAGAAAGAGAGAAAAAAAGAGACAGACACAGAGAGAGACCCAACGAGAGAGAGAGAGAGAGAGAAAGAGAAACCGAATGAGAGAGGGAGTGGGTGTGAGGCGGGTTCATACCAGGATGCTGTGAGTAGTTGTGCCGTGTCCTGTATGATGTAATATAAATGACAGTGTTTTCAGACACTGTATGCATGCTCCTATGGACAGTAGTTATGTGTTACTCTGCTCCTTAAGTAAAGAGTATTTCAAATGTTAAATGGACATGGGTTCAAATGATAGCGGATAATATATCTTCACCACCACTTTTCTTACTTTGCAGCATTTAATTTGCTGCCTCAACCATTGAAAAACATACAGTTACAAATGATTATAAATTATTACAAATTACTATGAGGTACTCCAACAACAGGATGAAGAAGATAACACATTCCTAAACATTTGGTTAGAACTACATATTTGAAACTGCATAATTAGCTTCCATGTTAAACATCAGGCTCATCTGAAAATAGATCAAAAGCTTGTCCTCTCCGATCGCGTATATCCCCTGCTGAACAAACGCAGCCTTCCTGGTGCAGCTGTATGTGGGCTAATTTCCTCAAAGATCTGTATTTACATGCTATGCTTTGACTCTAGGCTAATCCTATGAGCTGTCTTTTAGACCTCATACTAGCTTTATCTAGCGATGTGTTTTTTTCAATCTGCAGGTGTTGTTGGCTCCCAGGTGCCCATGTTCAAGTCTTTGCTCTTTGACATGAGCTCTGTGGAATTTTGGGGTCACGAGTTGCGCAGTGGTCTAAGGCATTGCATCTCATCTCACCCAGGCTGTAACACATCCGTCGGTGATTGGGAGTCCCATAGGGTGGCACCCAATTGGCCCAGCGTCGTCTGGGTTTGGCTGGTGTAGACCATTGTGGTAAATAAGAATTTGTTCTTAACTGACTTGCCTCGTTAAATATAATAAACAGTAATGAATGTTGCTAGTTCTGTTCCACTGGCTGATGATGTGTGGTCCTGTTTTTATTTTTAATAGTATTGTCTGGATACAGATAGAAGTGACCAGTGCTTTGGAATCTGCTAAATCTAGCCCAGTCTATTTGAGTCACATTTCTATTTTCAATGCATGAAACCAACTAGGAGTGCAATCTAGTGACCTGTGCTTTTGCTATTATTTCAGTAAAACATGTATTCCAGTGGTTACTCCTTATATAAAAGGTTGACCTTTTTTACCCTAGTATTTGTATTCCTGTCTGATGCTGTGTACATTTTCTGAACCCTAACCTCAAAATACTATGCAATCATTGCTCTGAACTAGTTCTCCATTGCCAAGCTGTTCCTTTTTCCTGCTGTCTGATGGCATGTGATTTAGTCAAAATATATGAAGCCTTTGGCTACATTTGGTTTTGCCATTCCAATGGGCATATACTGTAAATCCCCAAAATAAAGAGACTGAGCAACAGCATGAGCAATCCCATAGCTCTGTCAGCCATGGTGCCTAGCATGGTTCCCTACAGCCATGACCATGACATGGCTACATTGATGGCCTCTTCTCCTGCTGCCTGATGGCACATAGACTGTATGTGCCATCACACCCACTGTGCAGTGTGGCCAGAGGACTCCCAAGGAGCGTGACTGCATGAAGCTAGGCCATGACCCTAGGCCATAATATTAGTACAAAGAGACACTGTACTTATCCAGGTAATTGGCCTCTGCAGTCCAGCTCTAGGAATCAGATGGTTTTAGTTGAGAACCAAAGAAATCAGATTCCCTCCCTCTTTCAAATATTTCACCATCCCCTTAATTTGAGGAAGATGACAGATTAAATACTTTATTAATCAAATGTTTTTTTGTGTTAAAATTGTAATGTTAAAATATATCACATTACACATTTACACGGAACAAAATATAAACGCAACAAGCAACAATTTCAAATATTTGACTGAGTTACAGTTGATATAAGGACAATAGTCAATTTAAATAAATTAGGCCATAATCTATGGATTCCACATGACTGAGAATCAGAAAACCAGTCAGTATCTGGTGTGACCACCATTTGCCTCATGCAGCGTGACACAGAGTTGATCAGGCTGTGGATTGTGGACTGTGGAATGTTGTCCCACTCCTCTTCAATGGCTGTGCGAAGTTACTGGATATTGTCAGGAACTGGAACACACTGTCAATACACGTCAATCAAGAGCATCCCAAACATGCTTAATGGTTGACATAAGGTGATGGCGGCAGATTAATGCCATAGATAAAATGCAATTGTGTGTGTTTATGCCTCCCCATACCATAACCACACGGCCACCATGGAGCAATCTGTTCATAACGTTGACATCAGCAAAACGCTCGCAACGCCATAGACTCTGTCTGCCATCTGCCCGGTACAGTTGAAAATGGGATTCATTTTCCTACTGAAGTTGGTTATGATGCAGAACGGAAGACAGTTCTAGGGCTGTTGTGGTGACCGTATGTATACAAGCCTTTTAAAATATACAAATACATGAATGGCTAGAGAAGAAAGAGGCAGGCATGGGTAAAGACCACCACATAACACAACCAATTTTGCTTTTCAAAGCAGGGGTTGTTCAAGACCAAGGGATGGCTAGACAGAAAAGGGGAGCCCTTGGCCTCTACCAAACTTGCTAGAAAGAAATACCTTCTTCTGAAACTGGTCAGTCTATTCTTCTTCTGAGAAATGAAGGCTATTCAAGAAATTGCCAAATTCTCAACTTCAACAGTGAAGAGGCGAATCCAGGATGTTGGCCTTCTAGGCAGGTTTGCAAACAAAAAGTCATATCTCAGACTGGCCAATGAAAAAAATATATTAAGATGAGCAAAATAACTCAACACTGGACAGAGGAACTCTGCCTAGAAGGCCAGCATCCTGGAGTCGCCTCTTCACTATTGATGTTGAGACTGGTGTTTTGCGGTTACTATTTAATAAAGCTGCCAGTTGAGGACCTGTGAGGCATCTGTTTTTCAAACTAGACACTCTAATGTACTTGTCCTCTTGCTCAGTTGTGCACCGGGGCCTCCCACTCCTCTTTCTATTCTGGTTAGAGGCAGTTTGCGCTGTTCTGTGAAGGGAGTTGTACACAGCTGTGTACCAGATATTCAGTTTCACACCATTTTCTCACATGGAATAGTCTTCATTTCTCAGAACAAGAATAGACTGATGAGTTTCAGAAGAAAGGTCTTTGTTTCTGGCGATTTTGAGCCCGTAATCGAACCCACAAATGCTGATGCTTCAGATTCTCAACTTGTCTAAAGAAGGACAGTTTTATTGCTTCTTTAATAAGCACGACAGTTTTCAGCTTTGCTAACATAATTGCAAAAGGCTTTTCTAATGATCAATTAGCCTTTTAAAATTAGAAACTTGGATTAGCTAACACAACGTGCCCTGTTAATGGGCCTCTGTATGTAGATATTTCATTAAAGAATCTGCCATTTCCAGCTACAATAATCATTTACAACATTAAAAATGTCGACACTGTACTTCTGATCAATTTGATGTAATTTTAATGGACAATTTTTTTAAATTTTCTTTCAAAAACAAAGACATTTCTAAGTGACCCGAACTTTTGAACGGTAGTGTAAATTTAGTCAGTTCATCCAAAATCTTCAATTATGCACCTTGGAATTATGATAAGGACATACGCAGTTGCGTCCCCGATGTGTCTGTCTTCACATGTAGTCTGTGAGAACGACCCGATCATGTGATGGAGAGCCATGTGAGTGAGAGGTGATACGGAGCGCGCAGCACTCAGGGAGAAGGGCACACTGGCCAAAAAAGGCATTGTGTTAAGGCCACACAAAGGGGATGCCGCCGTGAAATTCTAGGCATTGTCAAGTGACTGTCAAATTGTGAATGAGTGTGTCACGTTCTGACCTTTATTTTCCTTTGTTTTGTCTTTATTTAGTATGGTCAGGGGTGTGCAGTCTACGTGTGTTTTTCTATGTTTTTCTATTTCTATGTTTGGCCTGATATGGTTCTCAGAGGCAGCTGTTTATCGTTGTCCCTGATTGAGAACCATATTTAGGTAGCCTGGGTTTCACTGTTGGTTTGTGGATGTTTGTTTCCGTGTCTGTCACCACACGTTCATGTTCACTTTTATTGTTTTGTATTTCTTAGTGTTCAGTTTATGCTTTATAATAAACCATATGGACACTTACCACGCTGCGTTATGGTCCGATCCCTGCTACACCTCCTCCTCTAAATTAAGCGTATAGGAATACCTATTTATTTGTTAAAACTTCTTGCGACTCCAAACCCGTATCCGGGAGCGTAATCATAGCCTCAAGGTCATTACCATAACGCAACGTTTCCTATTCATGAAAATCGCAAATGAAATGAAATAAATATATTAAAACACAAGCTTAGCCTTTTGTTAACAACACTGTCATCTCAGATTTTCAAAATATGCTTTTCAACCAAAGCTACACAAGCATTTGTGTAAGAGTATTGATAGCCTAGCATAGCATTAAGCCTAGCATTCAGCAGGCAACATTTTCACAAAAACAAGAAAAGCATTCAAATAAAATCATTTACCTTTGAAGAACTTCGGATGTTTTCAATGACGAGACTCTCAGTTAGATAGCAAATGTTCATTTTTTCCAAAAATATTATTTGTGTAGGAGAAATAGTTCATCACGTTTGGCTAAGAAAAAAAACAGAAAATGCAGTCACTACAACGCCAAACCTTTTTTCCAAATTAGCTCCATAATATCGACAGAAACATGGCAAAAGTTGTTTAGAATCAATCCTCAAGGTGTTTTTCACATATCTATTCGATGATAAATCATTTGTGCTAGTTGGTTTCTCATCAGAGGCAAACGGAAAAATACTGCAGCTGGAGATTACGCAATAATTGCGACGGAGGACACCAAGCGACCACCTGGTAGATGTAGTCTTATGGTCAATATTCCAATGATATGCCTACAAATACGTCACAATGCTGCAGACACCTTGGGGAAAACGTGGAAAACTTAAGCTGACTCCTAGCTCCTCCACAGCCATATAAGGAGTCATTGCCATGAGGCGGTTTCAAAAAATGCTGCACTTCCTGATTGGATTTTTATCTGGGTTTTTTCTGTAACATCAGTTCTGTGGCACTCACAGGCAATATCTTTGCAGTTTTGGAAACGTCAGGGTGTTTTCTTTCCAAAGCTGTCAATTACATGCATAGTCGAGCATCTTTTCGTGACAAAATATCTTGTTTAAAACGGGAATGTTTTTCATCCAAAAATTAAAATAGCGCCCCCTATATCCAAGAAGTTAACCGCTCAACACAGAATAGCACTATGTGGGCAGACGGTACTTCTAAAAGTCTATTTCACACCATAGTTTGCTGAATTTGACAAGATAACATTTCTTTAGTTTTGATTTCAGCAGAAATGAAAATGTGGCACTGACTCGCCCATGGATTGATGTTTCAATATTGTCTCCCTCAAATCGTTTGGAGGAAATATCCTTTCTATTTTATTCAGCTTTGTTCAATTGTATTCTTCATACTATAAAATAATGACATGGAGTTGTTAGCAAATCTTGTCTGCTAAATTAACTAGTGTATCCCATATTCATTTGGCATAGCCAGATCAGGGCCTAAAATCAAATCAAATTACTTACAAGCCCCTAACCAACAATAAAGTTTATAAAAATATGGATAAGAATAAGAGATAAAAGTAACAAGTAATTAAAGAGCAGCAGTAAAATAACAATAGTGAGACTATATACAGGGGGATACTGATACAGAGTCAAGGTGCAGGGGCACCGGTTAGTTGAGGTAGTATGTACATGTAGGTAGAGTTATTAAAGTGATTATGCAGAGATGACAACTGAGTAGCAGTGGTGTAAAGAGGGGGTGAGGGGTGGGCACTGAAAATAGTCTGGGTAGCCATTTGACTTGATCTTCATGAGTCTTATGGCTTGGGGGTAGAAGCTGTTCAGAAGCCTCTTGGACTTAGACTTGGCGCTCTGGTATCACTTGTCATGCAGTAGCAGAGAGAAGAGTCTATGACTAGGGTGATTAGAGTTTTTGACACATTTTAGGGCCTTCCTCTGACACCGCCTGGTATAGAGGTCCTGGATGGCAGGAAGCTTGGCCCCAGTGAGGTCATGAGCCGTTCGCACTACCCTCTGTAGTGCCTTGCGGTCGGAGGTCGAGCAGTTGCCATACCAGGCAGTGATGCAACCATGCTCTCGATGGTGCAGCTCTAGAACCTTTTGAGGATCTGAGGACCCATGCCAAATCTTTTCAGTTTTCTGAGGGGGAATTTGAGGGGGGTTGTCGTGCCCTCTTCATGACTGTCTTGGTGTGCTTGGGCCATGTTAGTTTGTGGATAATGTGGACACCAAGGAACTTGAAGCTCTCAACCTGCTCCACTGCAGCCCCATCGATGAGAATGGGGGCTTGCTCGGCCCCCTTTTTCCTGTAGTCCACAATCATCTCCTTTGTCTTGATCACGTTGAGAGAGAGGTTGTTGTCCTGGCACCACACGGACAGGTCTCTGATCTCCTCCCTATAGGCTGTCTCATCTTTGTCAGTGATCAGGCCTACCACTGTTGTTGCAGCGGCAAATTTACTGATGGTGTTGGAGTTGTGCCTGGCTTTGCAGTCATAAGTGAACAGGAAGTACAGGAGGGGACTGAGCATGCACCCCTGAGGGGCCCCTGTGTTGAGATCCGCATGGCAGATGTGTTGTTAAATACCCTTACCACCTGGGGCGGCCCGTCAGGAAGTCCAGCATCCAGTTGCAGAGGTAGATGTTTAGTCGCACGGTCCTAAGCTTATTGATGAGTTTTGAGGGAACTATGGTGTTGAACGCTGAGCTGTAGTCAATGAATAGCATTCTCACATAGGTGTTATTTTTTTACAGGTGGGAAAGGGCAGTGTGGAGTGCAATAGAGATTGCATCATCTGAGGATCTGTTTGGGCACTATGCAAATTGGAGTGGGTCTACGGTTTCTGGGATGATGGTGTTGATGGGAGCTATTACCAGCCTTTAAAAGTACTTCATGGCTCCAGACATGAGTGCATTGGGTCAGTAGTCATTTAGGCACGTTGCCTTGGTTTTCTTGGTCACAGGGACTCAGACGGGGAGACTTTGAAAATGTCAGTGAAGACTCTTGCCAGTTGGTCAGTGCATGCTCACAATACACGTCCTGGTAATCCGTCTGGCCCTGCGGCCTTGTGAATGTTGACCTGTTTAAAGGTCTTACTCAAATCGGCTGCGGAGAGCGTGATCACACAGTCGTCTGGAACAGCTTGTGCTCTCATGCACTTTTCTGTATTATTTGTCTCGAAGCGAGCAGAGGAGAAGTTTAGCTAGTCTGGTAGGCTCGTGTCACTGGGAAGCTCTCGACTGTGTTTCTCTTTGTAGTCTGTAATGGTTTGCAAGCTCTGCCACATCCGACAAGCGTCAGCTTATGGTAGAGAAATAATCATTGAATTATCTTACAACAGCTCTGATGGACATTCCTAAAGCCAACAGCTCCCTCAACTTGAAACTGCAATTGTTTTTGTCCCCAGCACAAGGTGCACCTGCGTAATGATTATGTTGTTTAATACGCTTCTTGATATGCCACACCTTCAGGTGGATGGATTATCTTTGCAAAGGAGAAATGCTCAGTAACAGGGATGTAAACAAAGTTGTGTAAAAACATGTAGAGGAATACATATTTTGTACTTATGGAACATTTCTGGGATCTTTTATTTAAGCTCATGAAACATGGGACCAACACTTTACATGTTGGGTTTATATTTTTGTTCAATATAGTAATGACAGAATGAATTTTAAACGTCACGCAATGTGACACTTTTGTACGACTTGTGAAAAAAGATGCTTGTGCATTGATAAACACACCAAAGCACACCAAAGACATCGTTAACGAGGATTAATAAAATAAAGACTGGACTTCTTAAAGTCTATTTCACACCATAGTTTGCTGAATTTGCAAGATAACATTTCTTTCATTTTGATTTCAGCATAACTGAAAATGTGGCACTGACTCGCCCATGGATTATTGTTTCATATTGTCTCAATGAAGAGTTCGACTGGCATTCGACTAGCAATGTGCGACGGGCACGTGCAGTTACAAGCCTCCTAGAGTTAGCGGCAGGTGGAAGAAGAATATCTACCATCGTATTACCAATGAAGCCTGAGCTGGAATGTGAAGTCAACTGAAACTGTTTAGATTTAGAAAACCCTGCGTAGATCTAGCTTGCTTCGTATCATATCTCTCTGGTATGCCGTCATTGTTGACATTATGGAGCCCTTTTCCATTCATGACAGAAATGGCATGTTTTCAACTCCTGAAAGCTTATGTTGGTATGTTCTCCCTATTGTCAGCTACACAGGAAATTAACAGATATGAGTGCCGATCTGAGTCACGATTTAGCCGTTTCCCCTGCTCTCCATATAATTCCCTCCTTGCTCTAAATCCAATTTCACTGCTTGCATTGTCAGCGAGGAGATGGATTGCTTCGTAAATCAACTTCATCTTCTTTTCTCCCTTGTCATGAATTGGATTGTGTACCTCTGATTTCTTTGTTTAATTTATTTCAATTCTCTATTGGTGGATAATGTGAGGATGAGGAAATAAGTGGAGAATGTCATTACATAAGGATATATAGGACACAGATGTCTATGGGTTGATTTTAAAGTAGTTACTAATTTAACTTGTTGTGTGTAGGAAGTGAGTCTTACTGTATCTATTGGAAAAAAGCTTACATAATAATGCACTGAAATTATCCCCCCAATGTTCACCTCCAATACACTGTCAATCCACAGGCCATGGTAACCAATAAGTCCTGAGAGAGAAACAAGGCGACCCAAAATAAAGTCACACTAAATTCTACCCATGGTCAATTCCTTTCTGCATGGCATTAATTCCAACAAATTAGATCCATTAGCTTTAATGGAATGTGATTTTCAGCCTTGTGTGTGATCCCTGTCACATTTGCCTGGTTCCCTGCACAGAAAAACCACTATGTCCACCCTCAGGCTTTGGGCTGATCAGAATTGGGGTTTGGTAATTAAATAATTATTGGTCTTGGTAATCATGCAATTACTTGGTAGTTACAGTAATAGCCCACCCATCCTCCAGCAAAAAAACTGGAGTATTTTGTTCCAGAGCTAGCCCTATGCCTGGACACACACAGTGGAGAATGCACTGTGGCTAAGTACTCAGAGCATGCGTGTACTGAGAGCAGGATGTGTACTCAGAGCACCATCTGGAAAGTGTCTTCACTGACATTGTCAACCTCTCCCTGACCGAGTCTGTAATACCTACATGTCATAATCCCTGTGCATAAGAAAGTCGAGGTAACCTGCCTAAATGTCTACCTCCCCATAGCACTCACTGGTAGCAGAAATTGCAGCAGTTTTACGGGCGCCCATTCAATTGTGCTATTATGTGTTTTTTTCACATTATTTGTAACTTATTTTGTACATAATGTTTCTGCAACCATATCTTACGGCAAAGAAAATTATTCTGGATATCAGGACAGCGATCACTCACCTCGGATTAGACAAAGATTTTTTTCTTCAAGCAAGACAAACAAGACATTCTCCAAACACCCCACAGGACCGACATCAAGGGGGTATTTGCAAGAGGAAGAGATATAGGTATAGAGGACAAAGAGCCAGATGGGAAAGCTGCCGTTACCGTCAACACCGTAATGGCAATCATTGGACAATAAACTAGACGAGGTACGATCACAAATATCCTACCAACGGGACATCAAAAACTGTAATATCCTATGTTTCACGGAATCATGGCTGAATGCTAGCTAGCGGGATATACGCTGCACCGGCACTGGGGTGCAGCGTATAAACAACAGCTGGTGCACAAAATCTAAGGAAGTCTCTAGATTTTGCTCGCCTGAAGTATAGTATGTTGTGATAAATAGCAGGCCACACTACTTACCTAGAGAGTTTTCAGCTATACTTTTAGTGGCTGTTTATTTATCACCACAGACAGATGCTGGCACTAAGACCGCACTCAGTCAGCTGTATAAGGAAATAAGCAAACAGGAAACCACTCACTCAGAGGCGGCTCTCCAAGTGGCCGGAGACATTACTGCAGTTCTACCAAATTTCCATCAACATCTTAAGTGTGCAACCAGAGAGAAAAAAATTCTAGATCACCTGTACTCCACACATAGAGACGCGTACAAAGCTCTCCCTTGCCCTCCATTTGGTAAATCCGACCACAACTCTATCCTCCTGATTCCTGCTTATAAGCAAAAATTAAAGCAGGAAGCACCAGTGACTCGGTCTATATAAAAGTGGTCAGATAAAGCAGATGCTAAACTACAGGACTGTTTTTCTATCACAGATTGGAACATGTTCCGGGATTCTTCTGATGGCATTGAGGAGTCAGTCACTGGTTTATCAATAAGTGCATCGAGGACGTCATCCCCACGGTGACAGTACGTACATACCCCAACCAGAATCCATGGATTACAGGCAAGATTCGCACTGAGCTAAAGGGTAGAGCTGACGTATTCAAGGTGCAGGATTATAACCCGGAAGCTTACAAGAAATCCTGCTATGCCCTCAAACGAACAGGCAAAGCGTCAAAACAGGGTTAAGATTGAATCATACTACACGGCTCCATCGCTCGTCTTATGTGGCAGAGCTTACAAACTATTACAGACGACAAAGGGAGGCACTGGCCAGTGACACGAGCCTACCCGACGAGCTAAATCACTTCTATGCTCGCTCCGAGGCAAGCAACGCTGAGGCATGCATGAGAGCATCAGCTGTTCCGGATGACTGTGTAATCTCGCCCTCAGTAGCCGACGTGAGTAATACCTTTAAAAAGGACAAACATACACAAGGCTGCCGGGCCAGACGGATTACCAGGACGTGTGCTCCGGGCATGTGCTGACCAACTGGCAGGTGTCTTCACTGACATTTTCCACATGTCCCTGATTGAGTCTGTAATACCAACGTGGTTCAAGCAGACCACCATAGTCCCTGTGCCCAAGAACGCAAAGGCAAACTGCCTAAATGACTACAGACCTGTAGCACTCACGTCCGTAGCCATGAAGGGCTTTGAAAGGTTGGTAATGGCTCACATCAACACCATTATCCCAGAAATCCTAGACCCACTCCAATTTGCATACCGCCCAACAGATCCACAGATGATGCAATCTCTATTGCACTACACAATGCCCTTTCCCACACTGCCCTTTCCCAGCGAAATGCTTGTGCTTCTAGTTCCGACAATGCAGTAATAACCAACAAGTAATCTAACTAACAATTCCAAAAAAGGGGATAAAGAATATGTACATAAAGATATATGAATGAGTGATGGTACAGAGCAGCATAGGCAAGATACCGTAGATGGTATCGAGTACAGTATATACATATGAGATGAGTATGTAAACAAAGTGGCATAGTTAAAGTGGCTAGTGATACATGTATTACATAAGGATGCAGTAGATGATATAGAGTACAGTATATACGTATACATATGAGATGAATAATGTAGGGTATGTAAACATTATATTAAGTAGCATTGTTTAAAGTGGCTAGTGATATATTTGACATAAATTCCCATCAATTCCCATAATTAAAGTGGCTGGAGTTGAGTCAGTGTGTTGGCAGCAGCCACTCAATGTTAGTGGTGGCTGTTTAACAGTCTGATGGCCTTGAGATAGAAGCTGTTTTTCAGTCTCTCGGTCCCAGCTTTGATGCGCCTGTACTGACCTCGCCTTCTGGATGATAGCGGGGTGAACAGGCAGTGGCTCGGGTGGTTGTTATCCTTGATGATCTTTATGGCCTTCCTGTAACATCGGGTGGTGTAGGTGTCCTGGAGGGCAGGTAGTTTGGTGATGCGTTGTGCAGACCTCACTACCCTCTGGAAAGCCTTACGGTTGTGGGCGGAGCAGTTGCCGTACCAGGCGGTGATACAGCCCGCCAGGATGCTCTCGATTGTGCATCTGTAGAGTGCTTTTGGTGACAAACCAAATTTCTTCAGCCTCCTGAGGTTGAAGAGGCACTGCTGCGCCTTCTTCACGATGCTGTCTGTGTGAGTGGACCAATTCAGTTTGTCTGTGATGTGTATGCCGAGGAACTTAAAACTTACTACCCTCTCCACTACTGTTCCATCGATGTGGATAGGGGGGTGTTCCCTCTGCTGTTTCCTGAAGTCCACAATCATCTCCTTAGTTTTGTTGACGTTGAGTGTGAGGTTATTTTCCTGACACCACACTCTGAGGGCCCTCACCTCCTCGTCACCTCCTCGTCTCGTCGTTGTTGGTAATCAAGCCTACCACTGTTGTGTCGTCCGCAAACTTGATGATTGAGTTGGAGGCGTGCGTGGCCACGCAGTCGTGGGTGAACAGGGAGTACAGGAGAGGGCTCAGAACGCACCCGTGTGGGGCCCCAGTGTTGAGGATCAGCGGGGTGGAGATGTTGTTGCCTACCCTCACCACCTGGGGGCGGCCCGTCAGGAAGTCCAGTACCCAGTTGCACAGGGCGGGGTCGAGACCCAGGGTCTCGAGCTTGATGACGAGCTTGGAGGGTACTATGGTGTTGAATGCCGAGCTATAGTCGATGAACAGCATTCTCACATAGGTATTCCTCTTGTCCAGATGGGTTAGGGCAGTGTGCAGTGTGGTTGAGATTGCATCATCTGTGGACCTATTTGGGCGGTAAGCAAATTGGAGTGGGTCTAGGGTGTCAGGTAGGTTGGAGGTGATATGGTCCTTGACTAGTCTCTCAAAGCACTTCAAGATGACGGAAGTGAGTGCTACGGGGCGGTAGTCGTTTATCTCAGTTATCTTAGCTTTCTTGGGAACAGGAACAATGGTGGCCCTCTTGAAGCATGTGGGAACAGCAGACTGGTATAGGGATTGATTGAATATGTCCGTAAACACACCGGCCAGCTGGTCTGCGCATGCTCTGAGAGTGCGGCTGGGGATGCCGTCCGGGCCTGCAGCCTTGCGAGGGTTAACACGTTTAAATGCTTTACTCACCTCGGCTGCAGTGAAGGAGAGTCCGCATGTTTTCGTTGCAGGCCGTGTCAGTGGCACTGTATTGTCCTCAAAGCGGGCAAAAAAGTTATTTAGTCTGCCTGGGAGCAAGACATCCTGGTCCATGACTGGGCTGGTTTTCTTCTTGTAGTCCGTGATTGACTGTAGACCCTGCCACATATCTCTTGTGTCTGAGCTGTTGAATTGAGATTCTACTTTGTCTCTATACTGACGCTTAGCTTGTTTGATAGCCTTGCGGAGGGAATAGCTGCACTGTTTGTATTCGGTCATGTTACCAGTCACCTTGCCCTGATTAAAAGCAGTGGTTCGCGCTTTCAGTTTCACGCGAATGCTGCCATCAATCCACGGTTTCTGGTTAGGGAATGTTTTAATCATTGCTATGGGAACGACATCTTCAACGCACGTTCTAATGAACTCGCACACCGAATCAGCGTATTCGTCAATGTTGTTATCTGACGCAATACGAAACATATCCCAGTCCACGTGATGGAAGCAGTCTTGGAGTGTGGAATCAGCTTGGTCGGACCAGCGTTGGACAGACCTCAGCCTGGGAGCTTCTTCTTTTAGTTTCTGTCTGTAGGCAGGGATCAGCAAAATGGAGTCGTGGTCAGCTTTTCCGAAAGGAGGGCGGGGCAGGGCGGGGCAGGGCCTTATATGCGTCGCGGAAGTTAGAGTAACAATGATCAAAGGTTTTTCCAGCCCTGGTTGCGCAATCAGATTAGCCTTGTTAAAATCCCCAGCTACAATGAATGCAGCCTCAGGATGTATGGATTCCAGTTTGCAAAGAGTCAAATAAAGTTAGTTCAGAGCCATCAATGTGTCTGCTTGGGGGGGAATATATACGGCTGTGATTATAATCGCAGAGAATTCTCTTGGTACAGTGCCTTGCGAAAGTATTCGGCCCCCTTGAACTTTGCGACCTTTTGCCACATTTCAGGCTTCAAACATAAAGATATAAAACTGTATTTTTTTGTGAAGAATCAACAACAAGTGGGACACAATCATGAAGTGGAACGACATTTATTGGATATTTCAAACTTTTTTAACAAATCGAACGCTACCTTTTGCTGCGATTACAGCTGTAAGTCGCTTGGGGTATGTCTCTATCAGTTTTGCACATCGAGAGACTGACATTTTTTCCCATTCCTCCTTGCAAAACAGCTCGAGCTCAGTGAGGTTGGATAGAGAGCATTTGTGAACAGCAGTTTTCAGTTCTTTCCACAGATTCTCGATTGGATTCAGGTCTGGACTTTGACTTGGCCATTCTAACACCTGGATATGTTTATTTTTGAACCATTCCATTGTAGATTTTGCTTTATGTTTTGGATCATTGTCTTGTTGGAAGACAAATCTCCGTCCCAGTCTCAGGTCTTTTGCAGACTCCATCAGGTTTTCTTCCAGAATGGTCCTGTATTTGGCTCCATCCATCTTCCCATCAATTTTAACCATCTTCCCTGTCCCTGCTGAAGAAAAGCAGGCCCAAACCATGATGCTGCCACCACCATGTTTGACAGTGGGGATGATGTGTTCAGGGTGATGAGCTGTGTTGCTTTTACGCCAAACATAACGTTTTGCATTGTTGCCAAAAAGTTCAATTTTGGTTTCATCTGACCAGAGCACCTTCTTCCACATGTTTGGTGTGTCTCCCAGGTGGCTTGTGGCAAACTTTAAACAACACTTTTTATGGATATCTTTAAGAAATGGCTTTCTTCTTGCCACTCTTCCATAAAGGCCAGATTTGTGCAATATACGACTGATTGTTGTCCTATGGACAGAGTCTCCCACCTCAGCTGTAGATCTCTGCAGTTCAACCAGAGTGATCATGGGCCTCTTGGCTGCATCTCTGATCAGTCTTCTCCTTGTATGAGCTGCAAGTTTAGAGGGACGGCCAGGTCTTGGTAGATTTGCAGTGGTCTGATACTCCTTCCATTTCAATAGTATCGCTTGCACAGTGCTCCTTGGGATGTTTAAAGCTTGGGAAATCTTTTTGTATCCAAATCCGCCTTTAAACTTATTCACAACAGTATCTTGGACCTGCCTGGTGTGTTCCTTGTTCTTCATGATGCTCTCTGCGCTTTTAACGGACCTCTGAGACTATCACAGTGCAGGTGCATTTATACGGAGACTTGATTACACACAGGTGGAATGTATTAATCATCATTAATCATTTAGGTCAACATTGGATCATTCAGAGATCCTCACTGAACTTCTGGAGAGAGTTTGCTGCACTGAAAGTAAAGGGGCTGAATAATTTTGCACGCCCAATTTTTCAGTTTTTGATTTGTTAAAAAAGTTTGAAATATCCAATAAATGTCGTTCCACTTCATGATTGTGTCCCACTTGTTGTTGATTCTTCACGCAAGGCACTGTAGATAATGCGGTCAACATTTGATTGTGAGGAATTCTAAATCGGATGAACAGAAGGATTTGAGTTCCTGTATGTTTCTGTGATCACACCACGTCTCGTTAGCCATAAGGCATACGCCCCCGCCCCTCTTCTTACCAGAAAGATGTTTGTTTCTGTCGGCGCGATGCGTGGAGAAACCCACTGGCTGCACCGCCTCCGATAGCGTCTCTCCAATGAGCCATGTTTCCGTGAAGCAAAGAACGTTACGGTCTCTGATGTCCCTCTGGAATGCTACCCTTGCTCGGATTTCATCAACCTTGTTGTCAAGAGACTGGACATTGGCGAGAAGAATGCTAGGGAGTGGTGCACGATGTGCCCGTCTCCGGAGACTGACCAGAAGACTGCCTCGTTCCCTCTTTTACGGAGTCGTTTTTTTGGGTCGCCGGGTGGGATCCATTCCGTTGTCCTGGTTGAAAGGCAGAACACAGGATCCGCTTCACGAAAATCATATTCTTGGTCGTACTGATGGTGAGTTGACGCTGATCTTATATTCAGTAGTTCTTCTTGACTGTATGTAATGAAACCTAAGATGACCTGGGGTACTAATGTAAGAAATAACACATAAAAAAATAAAAAAAACTGCATAGTTTCCTAGGAACGCGAAGCGAGGCGGCCATCTCTGTCAGCGCCGGAAGTTCAGAACTAAACACCTCCCTCTGCAACTGGATCCTGGACTTCCTGACCGGCAGCCCCCATGTGGTGAGGGTAGGTAGCAACACATCTGCCACGCTGATCCTCAACACTGGAGCTCCCAGTGTACTGGTGCGTACTCAGTCCCCTCCTGTACTCCCTGTTCACCCATGACTGCATGGCCAGACACAACTCCAACACCATCATTAAGTTTGCAGATGACACAACAGCGGTAGGCCTGATCACCGCCAAAGACGAGACAGCCTATAGGGAGGAGGTCAGAGACCTGGCCGGGTGGTGCCAGAATAACAACCTATCCCTCAACGTAACCAAGACTAAGGAGATGATTGTGGACTACAGGAAAGGAGGACCGAGCACGTCCCCATTCTCATCGACGGGGCTGTAGTTGAGCAGGTTGAGAGCTTCAGGTTCCTTGGTGTCCACATAAAAATCAAACTAGAGAGACCTCAGCCACCCCAGTCATAGACTGTTCTCTCTACTATCAGATGGCAAGCGGTATCGGAGAGCCAAGTCTAGGACAAAAAGGCTACTCAACAGTTTTAACCCCCAAGTCATAAGACTCCTGAACAGGTAATCAAATGGCTACATGGACTATTTGGATTGTGTTCCCCCCAACCCCTCTTTTTACGCTGCTGCTACTCTCTGTTTATCATATATGCAGAGCCACTTTAACTATACATTCATGTACATATTACCTCAATTGGGCCTACCAACCAGTGCTTCCGCACATTGGCTAACCGGGCTATCTGCATTGTGTCCCACCCACCACCTGCCAACCCCCTCTTTTACGCTACTGCTACTCTCTTCTCATCATATATGGACAGTCACTTTAACCATATCTACATGTACTGTACATACTACCTCAATCAGCCTGACTAACCGGTGTCTGTATGTAGCCTTGCCACTGTATATAGCCTGTCTTTTTACTGTTGTTTTATTTCTTTACCTACCTATTGTTCACCTAATACTTTTTTTGCACTATTGGTTAGAGCCTGTAAGTAAGCATTTCACCTGTTGTATTCGGCGCACGTGACAAATACACTTTTTGATTTGATTGATTTGGACAAAAGGAACACCTACAGTTGAAGTTTACATACACTTAGATTGGAGTCATTAAAACCTGTTTTTCAACCACTCCACAAATGTCTTGTTAAGGCTGCAGGGGCACTATTGAGTAGCTTGGATGAAAGGTGCCCAGAGGTGCCCAGAGTAAACAGCCTGCTCCTCAGTCTCAGCTAATATATGGATATTATTAGTATTGGATAGAAAACACTCTGAAGTTTCTGAAACTGTTTGAATGATGTCTGTGAGTATAACAGAACTCATATGGCAGGCAAGAATCTGAGAAGAAATCCAAACAGGAAGTGAGAAATCTGAGGTTGGTATATTTTCAAACCATTCCCTATTGAAATCACATTGCGATATGAATGAAGATTCACTTCCTAGGGCTTCCACTAGATGTCACCATCTATAGAAATTGGAATGAGGCTTCTACTGTGTTGTGGGACTGGATAAGAGGGGCATGAGTCAGATTACTGGCAGAGAGCCAGTTCCAGGTCACGCGCATACCGCTTGATATCTTCCTGCGTTCCGTTCCTCCTCAAGACACAAAGGAATTCTCCGTTTGGAACTTTATTGAGGATTTATTGAAAAAACATCCTAATGATTGATTCTGTACTTAGTTTGAAATGTTTCTTCGAACTGTAATATAACTTTTTGAAGTTTTTGTCCGAAAAAATGGTCGACCAGCACCAGCGTTTGGATAGGTGTACCAAACGTACTAACAAAAGTAGCTAATTGGATAGAAATAACGGACATTATTGAACAAATCAAGCATTTATTGTGGACCTGGAATTCCTGGGAGTGCATTCTGGTGAAGATCATCAAAGGTAAGGGAATATTTAGCATGTAATTTATGGGTTATGTTTACTCCAACATGGCGGCTAATTTGACTATTGTTCTGAGCGCTTCAAAGGTTTTTTTGAAGTCTGACACAGCGGTTGCATTAAGGAGAGGTATATCTATAATTCCATGTGTATAACTTGTATTATCATTTACATTTATGATGAGTATTTCTGTTGAATCGATGTGGCTATGCAAAATCACTGGATGTTTTTGGAACTAGTGAATGTAACGCGCCAATGTAAACTCAAGATTTGTTTTTAGATAAATATGAACTTTATCAAACAAAACATACATGTATTGTGTAACATGAAGTCCTATGAGTGTCATCTGATGAAGATCATCAAAGGTTAGTGATACATTTTATCTCTATTTGTGCTTTTTGTGACTCCTCTCTTTGCCTGGAAAAATGGCTGTGTTTATTGTGGTTTGGTGGTGACCTAACATAATCGTTTGTGATGCTTTCGCTGAACAGCGTATTTGAAATTGGACACTGTGGTGGGATTAACAACAAGACATCCTTTAGAATTGTATAAGATACATGTATGTTTGAGGAATTTTAATTATGAGATTTCTGTTGTTTTGAATTTGGTGCCCTGCACTTTCACTGGCTGTTGTCATATCATCCCGTTAAAACCTCTTAGGGATAGTGAGACGCTAGCATCTCAAGTGGCCAATAGCCTCGGGAAATGCATAGCGCCAAATTCAAATAAAACGCGATAAAACTCAAACTTTCATTAAATCCCACATGCAGGGTACTCAATTAAAGCTACACTCGTTGTGAATCCAGCCAACATGTCAGATTTTAAAAATGCTTTTCGGCGAAAGCATGAGAAGCTATTATCTGATAGCATGCACCCCCCCTGAACCACCTGAACGAGTTATAAACAAAATAATTAGCGTAGCCGGCGCTATACAAAACGCTGAAATAAAATATAAAACATGCATTACCTTTGACGAGCTTCTTTGTTGGCACTCCAATATGTCCCATAAACATCACAATTACAAAAGTATACCCAAAATGTCCATTTTTATAAAGCAGGTTTGTTCCAGAAAAAAACAGCTTTCCAAAACACAACGTCACTACAAAACATTTCAAAAGTTGCCTATAAACTTTGCCAAAATATTTCAAACTACTTTTGTAATACAACTTTAGGTATTTTTAAACGTTAATAATCGATCAAATTGTAGACGGGGAAAACTGTATTCGATAGAGAAAGTAAACAAAACATGCTCCTTTTTCCCTCTTGCGTAACTATCAAAAGTGTAACGTTGTTCCAGGAAGTGACAGGGTTCAACATGAAACCAAAAAGGATCATACCTGGAACCAAATTGTTCAACCTGGATTCCAAAAATTGTTCTTCAAAGGGTTCTACAGCATAGTAGAGCACACACATCACCTAACAGCATGACATATGATATAGACAGATCATCATTCCCTGCTATCTTTGTGCCTCTGACTTTTCACAGTCCAGCCACATACATACATCTGAGCATCACTACGAGATGCAATCCAAAGTTTCCTGATATGGCAGCTTGATTGAAGGACTGATGGGTGGCAAGCTTCCTGTTATTTATGTCCCCACAGTCTGAAATATAATTCACACCACAGCCTCAGACATGACTGTGCCTGCCCCCACTCCTCCCAACCAATGGAGAGATACAGCACAGAAGTTGGAGGCAATATTGTGATTTTGTTTTATGTGACTAAGATTGAGAGTGTAGGGGGCGACACACTCAGAAACAGAAACGGATATAAAACACACTGCCAAGGTCATCGTTTATTCATATTGTTGCACACAGTGGGTGTTAATACTTGAGTGTGTTTTTGTGTGTGTGTGTGTGTGTGTCTATTGAGTTCTGAAGCCTTTTTTTCAGACAGATTATATATGGTTTATCCTTGTAATGTCTCCTTGCACAAGAAACACATTAACAGGCTTCAATGAATATGTCATCACTTAAAAACCAATGTACACGTGATGTTTATATCTTGTTAACAAATTATAATACATGATGGGCTTGCATTTACATTCCTCCCTTCTAACCCATCCTTCCTCTCTCTGTTCTTTTCTTGTTTCAGCCAACTCCAACACCGCCTCTTCCCGAAAAGTGGACGACCCAGCCAATGAATTATGAATGTTGAACAAGATGACCTCTTCTCGGCAGCAGCAGACGATGAGAGGTCCTAGGTGGAACCGGGCCCTGTCCGACCCTTTGTTTGTGCTGCTTCTAGCCCTCCAGCTCCTGGCGGTGGCAGGCCTGGTGCGCGCTCAGACCTGCCCCTCTGTCTGCTCCTGCAGCAACCAGTTCAGCAAGGTCATCTGCACGCGGCGGGGGCTCCGTGAGGTCCCCGACGGCATATCCACCAACACACGCTACCTGAACCTGCAGGAGAACCTCATCCAGGTGATCAAGGTGGACAGCTTCAAGCACCTGCGGCACCTGGAGATCCTGCAGCTGAGCAAGAACCACATCCGAAACATTGAGATTGGGGCCTTCAACGGCCTGGCTAGTCTCAACACTCTGGAGCTGTTTGACAACCGCCTCACCACAATCCCCAATGGGGCCTTTGAGTACCTCTCCAAGCTCAAGGAGCTGTGGCTGAGGAACAACCCCATCGAGAGCATTCCCTCGTATGCGTTCAACAGGGTGCCCTCACTACGGCGGCTGGATTTAGGGGAACTCAAACGCCTCTCGTATATCTCAGAGGGGGCTTTCGAGGGCCTCGGCAACCTGCGCTACCTGAACCTGGGCATGTGCAATCTGAAGGAGATCCCCAACCTCATCCCACTGGTCAAGCTGGACGAGCTAGAGATGTCAGGGAACCAGCTGACGGTCATCAGACCTGGCTCCTTCAAAGGGTTGATCCATCTGCAGAAGCTGTGGATGATGCATGCCCAGATCAAAACCATTGAAAGGAACTCCTTTGACGACCTGCAGTCGCTGGTGGAGCTCAACCTGGCCCACAACAACCTCACCCTGCTGCCCCATGATCTCTTCACCCCCCTGCACCACCTGGAGAGAGTCCACCTCCATCACAACCCCTGGAACTGCAACTGTGACATCCTGTGGCTCAGCTGGTGGCTCAAAGAGA
This sequence comes from Oncorhynchus kisutch, assembly GCF_002021735.2. Classification (NCBI taxonomy): domain Eukaryota; kingdom Metazoa; phylum Chordata; class Actinopteri; order Salmoniformes; family Salmonidae; genus Oncorhynchus; species Oncorhynchus kisutch. The sequence continues at coordinate 37,517,784 of NC_034177.2, forward strand.
TGGTGCCGGCCAACACCAGCTGCTGTGCCCGCTGCAGTTCCCCAGCCAGCCACAAGGGACGCTACATAGGTGAGCTGGACCAGAACTATTTCCACTGTTACGCACCTGTTATTGTGGAGCCACCAGCGGACCTGAACGTGACAGAGGGTATGGCTGCAGAGCTGAAGTGCAGGGCCAGCTCTCTGACCTCAGTCAGTTGGATTACGCCCAATGGCTCCATCATGACCCACGGTGCATACAAGATCCGCATTTCTGTGCTCAACGACGGCACGCTCAACTTCACCAATGTCACCATGCAAGACACGGGAACCTACACCTGCATGGTAAGCAACTCAGCAGGCAATACCACAGCATCTGCCACTCTCAACGTGTCTTCCACAGAGAACGTCCTCAGCTACTTTACCACAGTAACAGTGGAGACCATCGAGCCAGTGCACGACGAGGGGCGCTCCACCGTGTGGCAGAAGGTAGGCCCCACCCCCTCCGCCGGATCCTGGGAGACTGTGTCGTCCACCTCCACCACCACCACAACGGCCCGGACGCCCCTCTCCACCCGGGCCACAGAGAAGACCTTTACCATCCCTGTCACGGACCTGAGCGACAGCTCCATGACCGGCCTGGATGAGGTGATGAAGACCACCAAAATCATCATCGGCTGCTTCGTGGCCATCACCCTCATGGCCGCCGTTATGCTAATCATCTTCTACAAGATGAGGAAGCAGCACCACCAGCAGAACCACCATGCGCCACAGCGCACCATTGAGATCATCAATGTAGACGAGGACTGTGTGACAGGCGGGCCGGCCATGGAGGGCCACCTGAATCTGCCCCCGCTGGAGCATGAGCACCTGAACCACTACAACACCTATAAGTCTGCGTACAACCACGTCTCCACTATCAACTCCATACACAGCTCGGCGCACGAACCTTTGTTAATCCGGGCCAGTTCGAAAGACAATGTACAAGAGACTCAGATCTAACAATTTTTTCATAAAGAGACGAACTGATGAAATTACAAAAGGGACATTATTGGATATTAGTTATGAGGATTATGGATATGAAGTGGAGGACTTGACTGACTGTTTGTCCAGCGAATCAGTGGTTGATGATGTTTATTCAATGACATTGGGAACTAGGGTATGTCTAATGTTTCAAAAAATGTCTTTACAAAAAAGAAGTTATTTATTTAAGAAAAAATCTATTGTGGCTAAATCAAGAAAAAAGTGTATTCTGCAATTATTTTTTCAGACCTTATTTCATCAGATGTTTAGTTTTCTTAATTTGAGGGAGGATGGTTTACTAATATGCTTACAAACTCTATGTGAATCTCAAGTTAACCATGTTCTGGTTTCCCCCAATCTGTAAGTGATGGCAAGTTGGCAACCTCTTTTTACCCAATATACTTAGATAATTTCTAGATCACATTAGAGATTTCCTCCTGCCACAAATTAATTGATTAAATATTTTGTGAAAATCTGTTAATTTAGATGGATTAAAAGCTTGGTTGTTATCTGAAGGTGAATGCTGGGACTGTCAGTGATGAAATCTGATAACACAATATTTCATTAAATCTGCCACTCAAATTAGATACAGATGTACCCTTGGCTCTGCCATCAATAGATTAGGGACGTTAAACGAGGGAAGTGTGATCCAAACTATACCATGGCCAACTGTTAGCAACAAGTGATTCATAGTTATCTCACTGTGTGTATTACGCCAGAAAATCACATTTCACACAGTGTTTGTCTCATTGTCTCATACCATACCATTGTCTCATACCATTTGTGATTCCTTCTCCTATTCCACTTGCTCTGATCCATCATAACTTTGTGAGTCATGGAGATCGCATTGGCAAATACAGTCAGGCATATGAGAGCTCCCTGAATGTCATACCGCCTTTTCCCATCCCACACCAGCTGTTATGATGGTTTACCATATCATCACAGATATGGGTGCTATTCCAGATCATTTTATCTGCAGTCTCATTGCAAATCTCTGAAAATTGCTATATGATATTAATGTGGTTCCTGACACAAATACTTTTCCAAATACTGATACCAGATACTGATTTGTGTGACTTGATTTTAAAAAAGAGCCCTGGAACACCACCAAGGATACTGATGACTCTCCTGTGTTAACTCTCTATGACCCCTGACTTGAACCAGGGCAGCAAGGAGCAGACTGGTGAGTGGGAACGGGGCTAAGGACACCGAACATAGCTGTCCTAGCACATTGCCTATCTATTGTCTGTTCAAACATTGGGCACATAGGCACGACAGGCCCAGATTCACACCGTGCCCCTGCCAAGCTCAGGACGAGGGATAGAGGACAGAGTGCCATGGTTCATGCAGAGAGAGAGAGAGAGAGAGAGAGAGAGGGTTTAGGGATGAGGTGTGTGGCTTCGAGCAGACGTTCAGGTCACACCTGCATCCCTCTGCCTCAACCATGACACCATTTCTCTTTTAATCGACATACCCTCAGGGCTTTGGGTGGACAGTGCTTCACAGGCACCTGCTCCCTGGAAAAACATAAAAAATGCCCCACAGTAAAAAATGGTGCCATAAATAAAGAGGCCAAGCAAATACCCTTCACATCCAAGGCTTAGCCACATACCCCAGGAGTCTTTTTATAGATTGTGTATCAATCTAAGTTACTAAACCAAAAAATCCCCATCAAAATCCACCAGTTTAAGCTAGAGATATCAGTTTTTTTGTGTCTGAAGCGCCCGAACGGTTTGACTAATTTAACCACTCTATGGAAAGTGGATACCCCAACAAATGTCACGGAACTCATCTGAAGGTAACCAGTTTAAAAAACGAATGGAAGTATTAAGGTAGTTTTGTGCCTACCCAAAAAAGGGGTTCAATATGTGTAAAAAATATATATATTCAGTACATATATTTCCTGAGTTTAAAAAAATGATCGACAAGATTTAGGACATACACTTCATAACCTTGTTTCTTATGATTTCTTTTTTGACTGTCCTTTTTGAATGTGTTATTCAATGCGTTTCTATTGGCCCAAATCAATATTTTATTAAATTGTTTTTTAAATATATTTCTTTGCTACCTAAAGTGGTCCTAAAATTCTAAATCAAATAGCTAAATGCTCCATAGTATGACCATCTTAAAACAATTCCATTTGTCAGCATAGCACCCCCCTGCTTTTCTTTTTGGTCTCCACTCCCTCCATAATGTTAAACATCTAAGAAAGGTTATGCAACAGTGCTTATTCTTTTTCGGGTCCATTTTGTTTCTGAGAAATAAATGATTGTGTTCTATTTTAAATTCTCCAGAAGAATGAGGGTACACAGATGTCATCTAGTTATTTTCTGGGAGGAAGCACTATTAATGATATGATGTCAAATACAGGAGTGGGCTGATTCAGTCACCATGGAAACCATGACCTTAAGCAGAAAGGCATGCGCTATCAGAGCTCCCATTGGCTAGCTAGATGCTTTAACATTATTCAGAGTCAATTGAAAATGGTATGTCTGTGGATAGTGTTATTTGAAATGCACCTCAACTATGAAACAATATGCTTACAGTGATGTAGTAGCATTTCATCCCCTTGCACTTGACCAGTGTTTAGTATTAAAAGGCAGAGTATGGAGGTTGTCACAGATTATAATGATATGTAGCGTCACCCTTGTTGCTTTTCCACTTAAACCCAGACAGTAAAGGATGCAGAATCGGGGAATAGGCAAATCCCGTCATCAGTTTTAAACGTCATTTCTACTGTATACTTGGACAGAAAGACTAAATCCTCAAAGATGAATGAATAACTTATTTTAATGTCATGTGGCACGTTATGACCTAATTATAATTCAGGTAACTCCATCTTACATGAGCTTCTTCAACAGTTTTAGTCAACATGAAACAAACATGTTCATCAGTGTGGCATCTCTGCCAATACAATAACTAAAGATGTTTACATGGAGTTTAGCACAGACGTAAACTATCTCTGTTGTGAGTCATTGACGATGTGTTTGGGGTGATCATGGTGGGATCTGGATCTCAAATTTTTAAGTAAGAGAGTTTGTCCATCATCCCTTCTCTTTCATTTGGTTGGTAAATCATTTGGAGACTTTTATGGTGCATTTATTGCAATTTAGTAAATCTCTCATTCTTTATGTATTGTATCTCAATGTTTTCGTTGGGTAGGAGGGACAATATGCTTTTAAATCCACATTGTTTTCTCTGAGAAGGAATACTGTTCTAGTGGTAGATTTCTATAAAAACACATTTTTAAAATAAAAATAAAAAATAAAAACGTTTTAAATGTTTATTTTACATGTGCCAACAACCTGTTTATTAAAGTGAAAAATAGAAACATACTGTAAAATAGTAAGACATTGATTTTCATGTTAGCATACTTTCATGACTTTAAAAAAATATATGAAGATCGATTATAAACCAGGAGTTTGTAGTTCATACATAAACATATGTTACAAATAAACTATTGTTCTTTTTTATGTATGGTCTGGCTCTTATTTACAAAAATGTTTTACATCGTTTTTTTCAATGCTAGTATTTTTGTTTTTTAACATCGTTTTTTTTTCTCGATAGTAGTACTGTTGTTGTTTTTTATTGTTTTTTTTCATAGTAGTGACAAAACACAACACATACCACCCAGAAGTGTTTTATGTGCAAAGAAGGTCATCCGTTGATGTTACACTATAAGGAAGTGAATCTGACAGATGAGTACAGACTGATAATTGCCTTTCCTCCTACTATTCATTGCATATAGAATCACAGTCTCAGCCTATAATTAAGGAGATTGTCAGCAGGTTACCACAATGACTAATGTTATTGTAAATGGTTGATTATCTACAGTGGGAACGATTATCAAATTACCACAAGCTTTTGTCTTTGCTAAGTGTCATTTTAAAGACCTGGAAAGTGTGAATGATGATGGCTGAATTATTCTCCAATCTGCTGAGGAACAGGAACATGTAACAAGGTAAAAATGATACAAGGTGCCTCTCAAAATAAAAGGTTTGTGGTGTACTTTAATAATTAACTCTGATGTAGCAACCATAATAGTGAAAACATTGTTACCATCCCCCTAAAACCCACACCATCAGCAATTAGTGAGCACATGTCCTTACACTACTCTAATGGGAGGAGAGAAGATCTGGATTTCCAACTGCTCTTGACTTTTTCACACCAAGGTTTATGAGATTAGGATTAAATTAATCACAGAATCTGATTGTAATTCCAGATAATCGAGGTGAGTCTAATGTTAGCACATGTTACATAACTGGAGATTCAGATGCTTCGGGGGAGGAGAAGAAGCATTAGCAATGAAAGTCAATGCATTTCAAAATGTTCTGCAATTTGGATGGATTTTTGTGTGTGTGTGATTGTTTCTGTAATAACAGGGTGTACAACAGTGGAGGCTCCTCAGAGGAAGAAGGAGAGGACCATCCTCCTCAGTGAATTTCATAAAAATAAAAATGCTGAAACATAAAAGTTATCATATTTAGATACAACTACACTAAATACAGTGGGGAGAACAAGTATTTGATACACTGCCGATTTTGCATGTTTTCCTACTTACAAAGCATGTAGAGGTCTGACATTTTTATCATAGGTACACTTCAACCGTGAGAGACGGAATCTCAAACAAAAATCCAGAAAATCACATTGTATGATTTTTAAGTAATTAATTTGAATTGTATTGCATGACATAAGTATTTGCTACATCAGAAAAGCAGAACATAATATTTGGTACAGAAACCTTTGTTTGCAATTACAGAGATCATACGTTTCCTGTAGTTCTTGACCAGGTTTGCACACACTGCAGCTGGGATTTTGGCCCACTCCTCCATACAGACCTTCTCCAGATCCTTCAGGTTTCGGGGCTGTCGCTGGGCAATAAGGACTTTCAGCTCCCTCCAAAGATTTCCTATTGAGTTCAGGTCTGGAGACTGGCTAGGCCACTCCAGGACCTTGGGATGCTTCTTACAAGCCACTCCTTAGTTGCCCTGGCTGTGTGTTTCGGGTTGTTGTCATGCTGGAAGACCCAGCCACGACCCATCTTCAATGCTCTTACTGGGGGAAGGAGGTTGTTGGCCAAGATCTTGCGATACATCCCTCCTCCCTCAAAACGGTGCAGTCGTCCTGTCCCCTTTACAGAAAAGCATCCCCAAAGAATGACGTTTCCACCTCCATGCTTCACAGTTGGGGTGGTGTTCTTGGGTTGTACTCATCCTTCTTCTTCCTCCAAACACGGCGAGTGGAGTTTAAACCAAAAAACTCGATTTTTGTCTCATCAGACCACATGACCTTCTCCCATTCCTCCTCTGGATCATCCAGATGGTCATTGGCAAAGTTCAGACGGGCCTGGACATGCGCTGGCTTGAGCAGGGGGACCTGTAGGATTTTAATCCATGACTGCGTAGTGTGTTACTAATGGTTTTCTTGAGACTGTGGTCCCAGCTCTCTTCAGGTCATTGACCAGATCCTGCCGTGTTGTTCTGGGCTGATCCCTCACCTTCCTCATGATCATTGATGCCCCACGAGGTGAGATCTTGCATGGAGCCCCAGACCGAGGGTGATTGACCGTCATCTTGAACTTCTTCCATTTTCTAATAATTGTGCCAACAGTTGTTACCTTCTCACCAAGCTGCTTGCCTATTGTCCTGTAGCTCATCCCAGCTTGTGCAGGTCTACAATTTTATCCCTGATGTCCTTACACAACTCTCTGGTCTTGGCCATTGTGGAGAGGTTGGAGTCTGTTTGATTGAGGGTGTGCACAGGTGTCTTTTATACAGGTAACAAGTTCAAACAGGTGCAGTTAATACAGGTAATGAGTGGAGAACAGGAGGGATTCTTGAAGAAAACTAACAGGTCTGTGAGCCGGAATTCTTACTGGTTGGTAGGTGATCAAATACTTATGTCATGCAATAAAATGCAAATTATTACTTAAAAATCATACAATGTGATTTTCTGGATTTTTGATTTAGAATCCGTCTCTCACAGTTGAAGTGTACCTATGATAAAAATTACAGACCTCTACATGCTTTGTAAGTAGGAAACCTGCAAAATCGGCAGTGTATCAAATACTTGTTCTCCCCAATGTATATTCACTTGTCACCAAAAAATTAAATAAATCACATTGTTTTGCAATGAAGGTCTGCAGTAGCCTCAACAGCACTCTGTAGGGTAGCACCATGGTGTAGCAGGAGCAGACAGCGAGTTTCTGTCCTCATCTGGGTACATTGACTTCAATACAAAACCTAGGAGGCTCATGGATCTCACCCCCTTCCATAGACTCACACAGTAATTATGACAACTTCCGGAGGACTTCCTCCATACTAAGAGCTCTTGCAGCATGAATTGACATGTTGTCTACCCATTCAAAGGATCAGATAATGAATCTACTACTGAAAGCATACGCTACAGCTAGCTAGCACTGTAATGCACAACACGTGGTGATTAGTTGACTCAATGAGAGAGAAATACAATAGTTGAAGTTCCGAACAAATTCATTTCTTCCAAAATTAAGGAGAAGCAAGAGAGAGAGATGCTATATTTTGTAGTATATTTTGTTCACTTTCACTAACTTAGTTATCATCGAATGCAGTTAGCTTGTTTAGCCTACTCAAACACCCAGCTCAAACAAAGAGGGATGCTATGTTAGCTAGTTGGCTATGGCTATCCAACACTGGAGCTCTTCCAAGTCAAGGTAAGCTGTGGGTATAATTAATTTATTGCCACCGTGGCCCACTGGTGTAACTGCTAAACTGCTTACTGACTGTACACTGTACTGCATGATTGTAGCGGGTTTACTAATGCGTTAGTTCTAGTACCTATGTTGACTATGACGCGACAACGATGTAGGCTGTGTGTAATGGATAGCGGTCATGATATGAAGGTTTGGCTCTGAATGTTTTTTTGCCTGGTCACAGACAGCTGAATTGTTGCACACGAAGTCCACAAGCGAAAGGAAAAGGTGAGAGGAGGAGAAAGCGTAGCATATTTGAGAAGGAATTACAGGTCATTCAGAAACTATTCAGACCCCTTAACTTTTTACTCATTTGTTACTTTACAGCCTTATTCTAAAATGGATTACATCGTTTTTTTCCCTCATCAATCTACACACAATACCCTTTGACAAATATATTTTTTTGAAATATCACATTTACATTAGTACAGTATGCAGATCCTTTACTTTGTTGAAGCACATATGGCAGTGATTACAGCCTCGGGTCTTCTTGGGAATGACGCTGCAATCTTGGTACACCTGTATTTGGGGAGTTTCTCCCATTTTCTTTGCATATCCTCTCAAGCTCTGTCAGGTCGGATGTGGAGCGTCTCTGTACATATATTTTCAGGTCTGTCCGGGCTCTGGCTGGGCTAAATAAGGGCATTCATAGACTTGTCCCGAAGCCACACCTGTGTGTCTTGGATGTGTGCTTAGGGTCGTTGTACTGTTGGAAGGTGAACCTTCGCACCAGTCTGTGGTCCTGAGCACTCTGGAGCAGGTTTCATCAATGATATTTCTGTACCTTGCTCCGTTCATCTTTCCTTGATCCTGACTAGTCGCCCAGTCCCTACCACAACCATACTTCACCGTAGGGATGGTGCCAGGTTTCCTTCAGATTCAGGCCAAAGAGTTCAATCTTGGTTTCGTCAGACCAAAGAATCTTGTTTCTCATGGTCTGAGAGTCTTTAGGTGCCCTTTGGCAAACTCCAAGCGGGCTGGCCACTCTACAAAAAAGGCCTGATTGGTGGAGTGCTGGAGATGTTGTCCTTCAGAAGGAAATCTATGCCACTCCACCAATCAGGCCTTTTTTGTAGAGTGGCCAGCCCGCTTGGAGTTTGCCAAAGGGCACCTAAAGACTCTCAGACATGAGAAACAAGATTCTTTGGTCTGACGAAACCAAGATTGAACTCTTTGGCCTGAATCTGAAGGAAACCTGGCACCATCCCTACGGTGAAGTATGGTTGTGGTAGGGACTGGGCGACTAGTCAGGATCAAGGAAAAGATGAACGGAGCAAGGTACAGAAATATCATTGATGAAACCTGCTCCAGAGTGCTCAGGACCACAGACTGGTGCGAAGGTTCACCTTCCAACAGTACAACGACCCTAAGCACACATCCAAGACAACACAGGTGTGGCTTCGGGACAAGTCTATGAATGCCCTTATTTAGCCCAGCCAGAGCCCGGACAGACCTGAAAATATATGTACAGAGACGCTCCACATCCGACCTGACAGAGCTTGAGAGGATATGCAAAGAAATGGGAGAAACTCCCCAAATACAGGTGTACCAAGATTGCAGCGTCATTCCCAAGAAGACCCGAGGCTGTAATCACTGCCATATGTGCTTCAACAAAGTAAAGGATCTGCATACTGTACTAATGTAAATGTGATATTTCAAAAAAATATATTTGTCAAAGGGTATTGTGTGTAGATTGATGAGGGAAAAAAACGATGTAATCCATTTTAGAATAAGGCTGTAAAGTAACAAAATGAGTAAAAAGTTAAGGGGTCTGAATAGTTTCTGAATGACCTGTAATTCCTTCTCAAATATTGCTACGCTTTCTCCTCCTCTCACCTTTTCCTTTCGCTTGTGGACTTCGTGTGCAACAATTCAGCTGTCTGTGACCAGGCAAAAAACATTCAGAGCCAAACCTTCATATCATGACCGCTATCCATTACACACAGCCTACATCGTTGTCGCGTCATAGTCAACATAGGTACTAGAACTAACGCATTAGTAAACCCGCTACAATCATGCAGTACAGTGTACAGTCAGTAAGCAGTTTAGCAGTTACACCAGTGGGCCACGGTGGCAATAAATTAATTATACCCACAGCTTACCTTGACTTGGAAGAGCTCCAGTGTTGGATAGCCATAGCCAACTAGCTAACATAGCATCCCTCTTTGTTTGAGCTGGGTGTTTGAGTAGGCTAAACAAGCTAACTGCATTCGATGATAACTAAGTTAGTGAAAGTGAACAAAAATATACTACAAATATAGCTATCTCTCTCTCTTGCTTCTCCTTAATTTTGGAAGAAATGAATTTGTTCGGACTTCAACTATTGTATTTCTCTCTCATGAGTCAACTAATCACCACGTGTTGTGCATTACAGTGCTAGCTAGCTGTAGCGTATGCTTTCAGTAGTAGATTCATTATCTGATCCTTTGAATGGGTAGACAACATGTCAATTCATGCTGCAAGAGCTCTTAGTATGGAGGAAGTCTCCGGAAGTTGTCATAATTACTGTGTGAGTCTATGGAAGGGGTGAGATCCATGAGCCTCCTAGGTTTTGTATTGAAGTCAATGTACCCAGATGAGGACAGAAACTCGCTGTCTGCTCCTGCTACACCATGGTGCTACCCTACAGAGTGCTGTTGAGGCTACTGCAGACCTTCATTGCAAAACAATGTGATTTATTTAATTTTTTGGTGACAAGTGAATATACATTGGGGAGAACAAGTATTTGATACACTGCCGATTTTGCAGGTTTTCCTACTACAAAGCATGTAGAGGTCTGTAATTTTTATCATAGGTACACTTCAACTGTGAGAGACGGATTCTAAATCAAAAATCCAGAAAATCACATTGTATGATTTTTAAGTAATAATTTGCATTTATTGCATGACATAAGTATTTGATCACCTACCAACCAGTAAGAATTCCGGCTCACAGACCTGTTAGTTTTTCTTCAAGAATCCCTCCTGTTCTCCACTCATTACCTGTATTAACTGCACCTGTTTGAACTTGTTACCTGTATAAAAGACACCTGTGCACACCCTCAATCAAACAGACTCCACCTCTCCACAATGGCCAAGACCAGAGAGTTGTGTAAGGACATCAGGGATAAAATTGTAGACCTGCACAAGCTGGATGAGCTACAGGACAATAGGCAAGCAGCTTGGTGAGAAGGTAACAACTGTTGGCACAATTATTAGAAAATGGAAGAAGTTCAAGATGACGGTCAATCACCCTCGGTCTGGGGCTCCATGCAAGATCTCACCTCGTGGGGCATCAATGATCATGAGGAAGGTGAGGGATCAGCCCAGAACAACACGGCAGGATCTGGTCAATGACCTGAAGAGAGCTGGGACCACAGTCTCAAAGAAAACCATTAGTAACACACTACGCAGTCATGGATTAAAATCCTACAGTCCCCCTGCTCAAGCCAGCGCATGTCCAGGCCCGTCTGAACTTTGCCAATGACCATCTGGATGATCCAGAGGAGGAATGGGAGAAGGTCATGTGGTCTGATGAGACAAAAATCGAGTTTTTTGGTTTAAACTCCACTCGCCGTGTTGGAGGAAGAAGAAGGATGAGTACAACCCCAAGAACACCACCCCAACTGTGAAGCATGGAGGTGGAAACGTCATTCTTTGGGGATGCTTTTCTGTAAAGGGGACAGGACGACTGCACCGTTTTGAGGGGAGGAGGGATGTATCGCAAGATCTTGGCCAACAACCTCCTTCCCCCAGTAAGAGCATTGAAGATGGGTCGTGGCTGGGTCTTCCAGCATGACAACAACCCGAAACACACAGCCAGGGCAACTAAGGAGTGGCTTTGTAAGAAGCATCCCAAGGTCCTGGAGGCCTAGCCAGTCTCCAGACCTGAACTCAATAGGAAATCTTTGGAGGGAGCTGAAAGTCCTTATTGCCCAGCGACAGCCCCGAAACCTGAAGGATCTGGAGAAGGTCTGTATGGAGGAGTGGGCCAAAATCCCAGCTGCAGTGTGTGCAAACCTGGTCAAGAACTACAGGAAACGTATGATCTCTGTAATTGCAAACAAAGGTTTCTGTACCAAATATTATGTTCTGCTTTTCTGATGTAGCAAATACTTATGTCATGCAATACAATTCAAATTAATTACTTAAAAATCATACAATGTGATTTTCTGGATTTTTGTTTGAGATTCCGTCTCTCACGGTTGAAGTGTACCTATGATAAAAATGTCAGACTCTACATGCTTTGTAAGTAGGAAACATGCAAAATCGGCAGTGTATCAAATACTTGTTCTCCCCACTGTATTTAGTGTAGTTGTATCTAAATATGATAACTTTTATGTTTCAGCATTTTTATTTTTATGAAATTCACTGAGGAGGATGGTCCTCTCCTTCTTCCTCTGAGGAGCTCCACTGTTGTACACCCTGTTATTACAGAAACAATCACACACACACAAAAATCATCCAAATTGCAGAACATTTTGAAATGCATTGACTTTCATTGCTAATGCTTCTTCTCCTCCCCCGAAGCATCTGAATCTCCAGTTATGTAACATGTGCTAACATTAGACTCACCTCGATTATCTGGAATTACAATCAGATTCTGTGATTATTTAATCCTAATCTCATAAACCTTGGTGTGAAAAAGTCAAGAGCAGTTGGAAATCCAGATCTCTCTCCCCATTAGAGTAGTGTAAGGACATGTGCTCACTAATGCTGATGGTGTGGGTTTAGGGGATGTAACAATGTTTTCACTATTATGGTTGCTACATCAGAGTTAATTATTAAAGTACACCACAAACCTTTTATTTTGAGAGGCACCTTGTATC